>NW_011500039.1:483480-512688 GCF_000495115.2 Populus euphratica | reverse complement strand
GTCAACCCATTTGACCTGTGACCCAATCATTAGATCGGGTTGATCACCATATCAGATTTTAAAACTATGACTATTACACCATCATAGTTTTATATTAACTATTGAATTTTATACAACATCTCATTAAAAATCTAACAAGTTAATAATTTAAATATTAATAATTCCATACGGGCCACTAACCAATTCACAATCTTAGTCCTGAAGTTAATATATATTATAACCAAAAACTTGTAATCAGTTTTACAAAACATCATTTTATTTTTTAATAATATATCATGATCATAAATCAAATTTTTCAATCAATCATATGGCACAATGGAACCATCTCACCAAAAGTTTTCCTAAACATTAACCAATTAATGCTCTTGCGCTATGCTTGAGCACTAGCTCTATTACTAGGTCACTAGTTCTAATAGCTCATCACCAAGCACTAGTCTCATTATCAGGTCACTAGTTCCAACAACCCATCACCAGGCAGTAGTTTCTCCATATATTTATTTATGCATTTACACAATAACTAGATATACAATAAAATCACTTCATTAATATAGAACTTGACACTTTATTCATAACAAACAAATTTCAATATGAGACAAAAACTATCACATTTCATCTTAGTTATACTATTATTAACCCGGCAATCAATACATTGACGCCTCTAGCTTTATTTAGGGCACCTAGTTGATCACATTTTTTTTTCTTTTTTATATACAATCCTATATACACAAACATATTTTAAGAAATGATAGTAATTTAACTCTTACATGTTTTATAAAATAAAAGGATTAAGGTGCAAGGCACCTACCTTAGGTTTAGGTTTATGTATGTATTATTACTCCCACTATTGCTCGCTATTGTTGTCGTATCCTTATAGCTTTTCTTGTACCACAACAAGATTCAATTTTACAATCAATAACTTTTGTTCATACCAAAATTACATTTGGAGTATTTATTTATCTCAAAATTATACATGCACAAACTTATACATATTCATTCATTCATGTGTTTTTTTTTTTATTTTCATCTTTGCAATCCTTTATTCAAAGTTCTGGATCAAGGATAACCTTTCAAGCAAAATAATTATTATTTACTCAAATCAATATAACTCACATATGTTGAACATCACTTAGTTTTTCTTTCATAACTCAACCTTTAAAACTTAGATTTAGGTATGATTTAATCCTTTGAAAATCTAAGACACATTTTTCGATGTTAAGAAGGAAAAGAAATCAAATTCAACTATTAGCATAATGAAAATTACTCATTTCACACATACATACAATATATTTATCAAGTTATAACATGACTTGTTTGTGGTTTTCAATCTTTAACTGGAGTTTTGTAACTAGCTCCAAATCAAGCAAGGTTATTTTCTAATGAAAACTAACATCTTTAAGGACAATTTTCATGAGGAACATATCCAAACTTTTATCACTATCTAGTCTCAAATCTAGCTAAAACTTAATAAGCAAAAATTTATCATACAACATACAACCCAACTCCTTTTTAGTATTTCTTCCATATTTGGAGTTCCATAACTCCAAATAAAATAAAAATTATTTCAATTGAAATTTAACACATTTATTTATAGCTTTTATAATGAAAATGTTTCAAATCTTATCAATATCAAGTCCCAGACCCAATTAGAAGTCAAACAACAAATGTGTCTAGTAGGATTTAGTTTGGTTTAGGCCTATACTCAATGTTTAACTTATATCTAAAATTAAATTAATCTAATTTAATTAAGAATAATTTCATTTGAAATATAATATCAATATCTACAATTTTCATAAAGAAACTAACTCCAAATTCCATGACTTTCAAGTTCAAAATCAACAATTATAATAGATAAAAAATCTAAGAGTTAGTTTGGGTTAGACATTTCCTTGATTTTGAGCTCATATCTAGGGTTATATCACTATGAAATAATAAATTTCAATCTCACTTGAAATATAACATCCATATCTATAACTTTTTTCAAGAAATCAACTTTAAATTCTATCATTTTCAAGTTTTAACTTCGATATATATAGGGTTCTGAAATAAATCTTGTTTTCGTCAAAATTTAGGCTGCCATGAAAATCTAATTTTCTTCCCATTTAGACTGATGAAAAAGTATTCTTCCACACCTCATTTCATTTTAGAATTAGCATCTATCAAAGTAACTTTCCTAACCTACTTTTATCAACTTTAATCAAAACTCAGAATTCATTCCATCTTTCTAGATTCTCTGTTGGTCTTGTTAATTCTTAACACTAACATGTAATTAAATTTAATAAGTTAACCATTTTCCATACCAATTGTTTAAAAAATTCCATTATATATATATATATTTTCAAATATAATTCACATTTCATACCATCAAGTTTCAAAATCTTTCCAACATATTATTACTAAACACATTAATATAAAAAAACTTCTAATTAATTAAACTAATTGCATGATCATAATCATAATCATTTATCTCATTAAGGTCTTTATAATTAAATCTTTAATTGTTCATAAATTTCATTTCTCCTTAAATATGTTTATCTAAATCAATTTATAAATCTTAACCCATTAATACAATCCTTTAACATTTGTACATATATATTCAAATTTACAATATACTAGCAAGAAAATAATTGAATTTTGATAATTTATTTAATTCAATTTTAATCATCATTAACAAACTATCATATACTAAATATATATAAAAACTAAACATTCACTTTACTTCTATAATTCTCTTGTTTTTATCTATTTTTGGCTAGCTATTCTCTAAAATCTTTGTATCTCATAATTTTATTTTTCTTTAATAACACCTTCTAAACTCATCATCATCATTTTTATTTATCACAATAAACACATATACTTTGCACAATCTCAACAATTTCATAAATCATAGTTTTCTCAAAATTTAGGAATTTATATGTTTTACTCCAAAAACATAATTAAGCATGAAACTCTTGCATAAAACAATTCACCTAGATGTTTTGAACCCAAATCAAGTGTCATTTCATTAACTAGTTTAACATTCATATTCTTTCTCCTTAAATTCTTCACTTTCTCTCACTAAAACCTCACTTTAAATCCCAAACTCTCTTGCTCTCTTTTATTTTCTTCATTTTTTTTTGAGAATTTTTAGTTAGAATCACATATTCACTCTTCACTTTCATATTTTTTTTCTTGAATTTTCTCCCTTCACTCAAGCTTTCTCTTCCTCTTACTTTCTTCTTCTCTAACAGACCCGTCAGTTATAAAGAGAAGAAGAACCAAATTTTTTCATTTTCCCACTTATTTATGAAATTACCATTAGTAAGTCTATATGATATTTTCTTTATTTTGTTTGACTACTGCCAATCATGTAGCCTTTCCAAATGCTGATTACTCTAAAATTTGAATATAAGATAAAACATGTCATTAATCTACTTGTAAAATTTTAGCCCGATATAACAATTAAATTGAGATCCATACTCGATATCGTAAAACTAATCGATAAGTGATTTTATACAAAAATCTAATTTTTCTTGTTTAGTCCTTACATAAATCATATCAATTATTCCTATAAAGTCTTGGGGCCGTTTTATCATTTTAAAAAATATAATTATTTTTTATTTTTTATTTCTTTATCGAAATTATTACGGTTTCACCATAATGTTACTAGTTTTGTAATTGATATTTGTACTATCACACTTGCCCTTTTTCTTTGTATTATCTTTTATTATAGCTTACCATTAATTACCACACTAAACTACACTAATTTCTTAGGATCAATATTTCTTTATTTTTCTCGTTCTTTTACACATCAAAACTCATTACCGGTTTCGTTAATGTTATAAATTGAAGCTAAAATTCAAAATTCTTATTTACCTCACTAAATTCTTAAGATTATTTTTTTATTTTTTTATTCTTTTACCCACCAAAACTCGTTACGAGTTTCACTGACATTATAAATTTTAAACTAAAATTCAAAATTTTTATTTTTAACTTTAACAACATTTATTTATTTATTTATGAGGGTTATACCCATTCTTTTTTTTCTTGGGTTTCGGTTACTCGTCGAAGTCTTAATATTTTTAGTCCTATATTACGTGGGGATTTACTCGCTATATAAGCTACAAAGAAAACCTCTATTGAGAGTTTTGGATTTAAAAAAAATACAAGCAAAAGTTTTTTAAAATAATTTTTTATTTATTCATAATTTATTTTAATCATACTAATAATTGGACTTTACTTTTAATTTATTAACCAAGTGCTAAAAATAAATTTGTAACAATCACGTGCCCTCAATTCCTTTGGAGGATATCCATAAGGAGGAATATACAGGATGGCTTTGCATGCTTTCTTAGTAGCTAGAGTATGGTCCACAGGTCATCTGGAAGAGGAGAGGAAAGCAAAGTGAAAATAAAGAATTGAAAACTCCATCCTTATAGTTTTAAATTAATCCCATGATACTAGTTTGCAGGAGTTTTATATTTATATTTTTATTAGTTTTAAATTAATCCCATGATAGTTTGCAGGAGTTTTATATTTATATTTTTATTAGTTTTAAATTAATCCCTCTGTCAATACATATTATAATTGAAGTGGGCTAAAAACGAAAGGCATCTTTCTACTTTTTTAAACCACAAACATTCTTCTTTCTCTACTACTTTTTTTTTTTTTTAATGAAAAGTGAGTTTCTGTCTATTAGTTTTTCAAAATATAACCAAATATGAAAAAATTAGAAAATTTCTTTCTATAAGCGAGGCCTATCTCCAACGATATCAATTTATTTTGGCAAAATTTAAACTAAATGCGAGGACTAACGGATTGATTTAATTTCAGTGGTGAATTACAAAAACTTTAATAATTGAGAAACTATAAACCCACTTAAAAGTTAAAAGAGACAAAACAAATTTGAACAAAGTTTAATAATTATCATTTTGGAATAAAAAACACATTTCACCGCATTACCGATACAAAAATCACAAAAAATATTCTGAGATGAATTATTTGTAGAAATTCTTGTAAACCTTCACTTTAAGATTATAATAACTTTTTCTTCAATGAATTTTCTTAGAGGATATGTATCTCTTATTGAATAAATACTTGCATAAAGTTCTTTAGATATGTTGATGAGAGACCCTTCAAAGATCAAGTTAGTACTAGTTATATTTGTGTAGCAAATGACATTAATAAAAGTATTAATAAGTTTTTATGAAAATAGAGAAGAGGCAATGGAAGAATATGTATAATTAAAGAAGAAGAAGTAGAGAATTTGTTTCAAAGAGTATAAGGTTTCAAACCTCTTTGTGTATATTCCTGTCCTATTTTATATTACTTGATTTGACATGTTTCATGACATAGAAAGGGTAGAAATATAATATTGTATGAGTAAGACAATATTATCTTATTGCTTGTACCATCACATTTAATTAATATAAATATAGACTATTTATTCATATTTAACAAGATTATAATGAGTATTATAATTATTAACCTAGACTCAGGATATGAGAGGTTCAGTGTAAAGTGACCCTTTAATTGCACAATCAATCTGAGGGATGTTGGGTTCAATTTACACACTCAACCTAAAAGAAATTGGGTTCAGCTTGTGATTATACCCGGAAATGATCAGGATGGACATGCCACATCTAACGTAAAGTTGGGCGCGTTCGCATTCCTGACTTAATAGAGGATTGGACTTGGACACCTTATAGCCCAATATAGGATTGGGTGTCAGCATGTCCTAGCCTAATATTAAGTTGGATATAGATGTGTCATGACCCAACCTAGAGCTAGGTATGAACATTATCCTACCCAACTTAGAATTGAATGTTGTCATATCATAGTTCAACATGAAATTAGACACCAAGAAAAACATAATCTTATCTTAGATCGTGACTTTCTTGTGCTGGTTTTTAAACGAGGTTGGTTTACAGAAATGAGGACCCATCATATCGTAATTAATATTCATACATTATCATATCTAGCAAGCTTAATTAGGAAAGGAAGGTCATATAACAAATTAAATGATGAATAATTGCTAATTAATGGTAAGTTAATATATCAATATTTTACTGTAACACACACACACCTACATGCAATTAATGTATCAATATTTGTCAACCAAAACGGGTGTATCTGTGCCATCATCCGTGTCGTCGTTTTCTTTTTCCTGCACGAGCGGATGAAGATTTACATTTGGATTATAGTGTTGAATCACCAAAACTGATGCTGTATTGGAGAAGTTGGAGGTTGCCAAAAAGCTTCCAACAGGACCCAGTTCTGGAGTGTCGGTTGAGATCAACAGAGGAGCTATGGGTGGCATTCTTCCTACCATGAAGAGATTGCTCTTGCTCATTGATTTCAATGCTGCAACAACGTCTGCCTTACTCTCTACCACTCTTTCCTCATGTGTCACTGAATCTTGCAGCTGTTTGGCAGCATGCTGGACGAATTCAGAGAAGAAGATCTCGCTATCAGCCTGGCTGTTATAATTTTTATCATTCTCAACCCTGATCACATTGGTATCGTGGCCTTCTAACGTGAATAGCGTCTTCCCTGATGCGGGCACCAACTTAAGGACCGTAAGCATGATTCCAGGGTGCTCTGCCATTCTCATCCCGTAGGCTAGAGCTTCCATGTCGTCACTACCTCCAAAGAAGGGGACTACAATCTTGTAGGACACATCACTGGCCGAGACTTGGGTGGTGCCTCCGAAGCCACGGTCAATGAGAATACCAACAGAACATGGAGAATGACGGAGGACGCGCTGGTTTACCTCCTGCAGCGAATGCCCCAAAGACTCCAAGCTTCCGTCCACTCTCTGGTGCTTGTGGAATGGGAGGAGAATCATGGCAGCACGCTTTTGGTGTGCGCTGGTGCAGATGTCCTCGTAGATAGTGCTGAGAGCAGAGATGGCAGTCATGGGACGGATGGTGACACTGCTGAGTTGCTGATAAGCTTCAAAAGCAATCACCATTTGATCTCTATCATCACGTTTCTTGTTCCAAAAAGGGAGTCCATTTTTGCGGGCTTTATGAACCATTGAAATTGCAGATGATCGCTCTGAAAGTTCCATGAGGTGCATGGCATACACGCAGAGGCGTCCTCGCTTCCGTGTTCCTCGGGAACACTCCACAAGGTTGATCATAGTAGGAATATTGCGGCTGCTATGGAAGCAGGCCAGCAGTCGAAGCTCTGTGTCAAGATCCTTGCGTTTGACAGTACGGTTCTTGTAAGGCGCTCCCTTTCTAGCAGGCTTATACACGGCCATCACGATTGGCGTAGTGATGAAGGTGGTGAACAGCGCCATTAAAACTAAAACGGCAAAAGTCTGATCATTGAGCACCTGCATAAGACACAAGCGCTACGAATTCTGAGTGATGCTGCCTAGAGCTAGCTAGCTAGCTAGCTAAGCAATGAACATGAGTACTTGCCTTGCGATCCTTGCCAATATTGAGGACAATGAGCTCCACCAGGCCTTTGGTGTTCATTAGGAATCCAAGAGCCGCAGCTTCTCTAAAGGGCACCTTAAAAATCATCCTTGACACAAGCATTGTCCCAATTATCTTACCGAAACAAGCAGTGGCTATTACGAGCACAAGCAAGCCCCAAGATTGCGCTCCACTTATGGTTGCAACGTTGGTCTTGAGCCCGCTGGATGCGAAATAGAGTGGCAGAAAGAGCCCCGCCACAAGATCCTCTATCTTCTCTATAAGAACCCCGGGAAAAGGACTGTCCTTGGGTACTAAAATTCCCACCACAAAAGCTCCAAAAAGGGCATGTATGCCGATGGAGTCGGTGACGAAAGAGGAAGCCAACACAAGTGACAACGTGATGCAAATGTAGATCTCTTTCACCGGCTCGCCGTCAGGGCTGCGCCGGGCCATAAGCTCCAGTAATGGTCTTATGACATAAACGGAGAACACAACAAACCCCACGCCACAAAGGAGGACCCATAAGGAGATAAGCGGAGAAGTGTTGCTGCCTGAGAGAGCAATAGCAAGTGCAAGGAGAATCCAGGCAACAACATCATTGACTGCTGCTGCAGACATTGCTATGCGGCCCACATCGGTGGTTAGAAGCTTGAGTTCCGCCAAAATACGGGCCAGGACTGGGAAAGCGGTGATGGAGAGAGAGACGCCCATGAAGACAAGGAAAGGGGCGTGAGCGCTTCCTTTGGATATGGTGGAACGAAGAACAAATGAGGTGCCGATTCCTAAAAGGAAAGGAAGGGTGATGCCAGCGCCGGCTATTGCCAAGGACTTCTTTCCAGTGCGACGAATGGATCGAATGTCAAGCTCTAAACCCACCAAAAACAAGAAGAAAAGGAGACCGATGTTGGCGACCGTGTCCAGGACAGTCATGCTCTTGGGTGGGAACACCGTGTGAAGAAATCTCTCGCTTCTTCCCAATGCAGATGGTCCAAGCAGTATTCCTCCCTGCAGAAATTTCTCAACTCCTTTTATCGAAGAACAAAGTCATTGATATATAAAAGATAAGATCACATGCACAATGATGATGGTATTCAAGAGCAGAAACTTACAATGATCTCAGCAATGACTCTGGGTTGCCTGAGGGGTTTGAGAAGGAATGCAAGGGTCCTTGTAAAAGCGACGACCAAACATATCTGAAGGATCAACAAAGGGAGCGCATAATCTAATGGATTCTCATGCTGAAACGCTCCATTTGACGTTGCCTTCATAGGCTTTGGCAATGCAGCTGTTACATTACTTGTGTTGGCGGCCATATTCTCACACGAACCCTAGATAAACACTATTTTTTTACATATATATAAATATAACATGAGCAACAGAACCCTACAGGTTAATTACCAGAGAGGAGGAAAAACTGGGTTTCTCAACAAGCTTAATTCGAATCTTTTTTCAGGGAAAAAAAAAAAAATCCAACGTAAAACTATTCATAGAGCACGCGTATCATTGCTAATACATTTAAATTGAGGGCTAGCCAGCTGTGGGGAAGAATGCATGAGCTGCGTGCGCATTTTGTGCAGAAGGCAACCTTCCTCCTTGTCGATCCTTATTAATAGCGATTACATCTTAATTAGGCAAGCTATTTATGAACTGTTAACAATAACAATACTATTCCTCAAGGGGGACAGCCCAAGGCAGCTAAAATTGAACTGTTAACAATAACAATAATATTCCTCAAGGGGGACAGCCCAAGGCAGTTAAAATTTGGAATGTCTATTTGGGCATATCGAGTTAGACCCTGGAGAATACATAGGATCGCTATGAAAGTGGGAGGAGGGCTTCTACTTGTTAAATGCTCAGTGATAGCTAGTTAGGGTTTATAATTTATTTTTGTATTTTAAAAGTATTTTAAAAATATAAAATTTATTTTTTATTTTTAATTAATTTTTTTTAGTGTTTCCAGATTATTTTAATATGTTAATGTTAAAAATAATTTTTTTTCAAAAAAATATTATTTTAATATATTTCCAATTAAAAAAACTTTAAAATAACTACTATTATATTTTCAAACACCTCCCAAAATTAGTTCTTAATTGGATGTGCTTGAAATTTTATTTTTTTTCTTCGATCACAGTTTTGAAAAATATTTGGTAAATCAACATATATTATAGTTTTTATAGATTTGTATGTATTTCAATGAAAACTCTCTTAAAACTTTGGTTATAAATTTATATATTTTTTAAATTTATTTATTCAAGTCACGATCAGAAAAGCATATCAAAATACCAAATATACACTAAGACTATTATTGTATCTATATGTATACATGTCAGCTTGATCTGCTGGCTTCATTTAAGGAAGCAGGTTCCAGTTCTGGTGAATCTTTTGTGATCTGCACGCACTTCTCAATTTCTAGCAAATAAATATCTAATGAGCTGCAATAGAAATAATGAATGAGTTGATAATAAATACTAAAATAATTTGAGAAAAATAACAAAAGAATCATCATACAAATGATAGTAATCGGATTGAAGTGGACTGAAAAAGAAAGCATGATCTTTTGTGCTTGTTAATCATCTTTTGTATATCAGAGCTTTCTTTCAATGGAAGTAGATGTGTTGTCTGTTCGTTTAGAAAGGCATTAAACTGATAAAATGCCGGGGAAAAAAAACACAACATGTTTTAGAAATTTTGAATCCGTTCAATTTCATGTTTTAGGTGTCATTTAAACAGTTTTTGAGTTGAAAAAAAAAAAAAACATGTTTTTTATAGTTTTGACAATAAGATATCAGAATTATATATATAAAAAAAATCTAGAATTAACAGCATTATTTTGAATTATGAGCATAATTATAAAACCTGACTTCCATGAATCAATCCGAAACATCTCCGATGCAAGATCCAAGTCAACAACGAACTGATTAGTACAACAATGGTTGGATATTATGGTGATCGTGATTAGGAACAAAAGTCATTGATTAGAAGACTTGTGAGTAAAATTGTTCAGTGTAGCAAGATCAGATCAATACGTGGGTTATGAGTCCAGCAATCCCAATGCCAGAACCTTGTCGTTCGGCAGTTAAAACGAAGGACGACGTTACTTCCTGAAACAGAACAAGGAACCGTACTAGAAAGCATCGCCAATCCTTGATTTTGTAAACAGGATCGGATCTCATTTCATTGTGGCTGACAATATTTTACTAAAATTATCGCATGATGCTGAACAAGCTCACATAAATAAAGCTATCGTTGTAGCTTTTATCCGTCAAAAAAAAAAAAAAAAAACTAGCACCAGATCAGAATTTGTTCAAATCAACTACAACAATATGCCTGCCCCATATCAGGTGGGTTGTCATGTGGTGTTGCTCCTGGTATTCAGCTTCTCCAGGATGGTTCTTTCAGATGACGTGCATGCAAGCATCAAGAACAGATTAGGCAATGGGGAAAACTTGAGCATACATTGTCAGTCGAAAGATGATGATCTTGGCCAGCAGGACATAGCCGATGGAAGTGAATTTGGTTGGGACTTCTCAGTCAATGCATGGGGAACTACTCTACTTTATTGTGATATGGAATGGGAAAATGCTAGGAGATCCCATTTTGATGCATACTCGTTTTCAAGGGATCACACAAGATGCGAGACTCAATGCTCGTGGCTAATATCAAAAGAAGGTATGTATGGGATGAATGGACAAACTGGATTTTGGGAATTCATGTATGATTGGCCGAACTGAGATGTGCAATATTTAACCATGTGGGCAGATATAATACCTATCGATTATGTTGAAATTAATTTGCAAATAAATGAGAGTGTTAGTCCCACTACTTGGACCTCTCAGATGCTAGATCAAACAGAGCTTCGGTACCATAGAAATAACCACTTAAACTCAAAGGTCTTCACTGCTATGTAAATATGCTAAAGATAGGCTTTTTGCTTCAATATGCATGCTCAACATGAAGCCTTCTATCTACATTTGAATCTAGGGATGTGATATATCTAAATACTTGGCATGAGAAAGGTTGTTCCAAGAAAAAAAACAACTTGCTTATAACCTCTTCTTATCAAGTATTCAAAGACAACAGAAGTAATCATAATTAAAGACACGATTTCAAGTGGCACTGTTCTTCCCTTACTTAATACCGGTATAGCTAATGACTGACTGGGATACTGGATTTCCTCACAGAGCTTCCATAGAATCGTTTGCTCCTTCTTTTCTTTTCCAGCATAAATGCTCCTATCACTCTCCTAGCAATCAACTTTACGTTGTACTGAGTTGCTACCCCAATCGATTATGGGCTTATGCATTTCAGCTCCCAACCCACTGGTAGGAGAGGAAAGAATAGTTGTCAAGTTCAATGTGAATTCCATCCATCAAAATATGAGGACACAGTTGAATTTGATTTCCTTTTTTCAAATATAAATGATATGAATTGACCAAGAGAACTAAAGAGCTTTTCCACTTCCAGTAATTAACAAAATTACAGAGTTTCACCCACAAATTCATGCATGATTCCATCACAAAGTACAAAAAGAAAAGGAAAAAAGAATGCTCAAAAGTGACTGACCAATCACATTTCTAGAATTGCAGGCCATTTTCCCGAGCTGCATCTGCAAGGGCTGCTACACGCCCATGATAAGGGTACCCACCTCTGTCAAAAGCCACCTTAGTTATACCCTTCTCTAAACAAGATTTTGCAATGACTTCACCTACCTTCTTAGCTACTTCCTGGTGAGAAAGGAAAAGGTAGTAGAAACAAAAGATTAGCTTGCAATCAATGAGAAATAGTTTGGCAAAACGGCAGCAGCACAGAAATGAAGTGATTCAGGGAGGGTTGTAGGTACGGGGATCATAATTCAGTCAGCAATGCATCAAAACGCACAAGTATTAAGGCTCCGTTTGTTTGCGTCTGCGTTTTGCCCCAACCACAAATTTGAAAGTGTTTGGTTCACATCACAGTTTTACTCCAAACTCTATCTTTAAATCTTGGTTAAGAAGAAGCAACAATTTGTAGATTTTTAAAAAGACGATCACAGAATAAGAATGAAGAAGTTGGCATAGCTAAAACTATGTAGCTGTAATAGACATTGGAAAGGAAAAGAAAACATCAAAGAAAGACTGTAGCGTTTGTAAGCTTACAATGGTTGGACCAGAAGAGTAATCAAAGTCCTGAGCGAAGGGCTTCTGCATGGTTGAAGCGGAAGCGAGCGTGTGCATCTTTGTATCATCAATCACTTGGACGTAGAGATGCTTGTTGGAACGGAAGACACACAATCTAGGCCTATCTGGAGTCCCTTCCACCTGAGACCAAGATTCCACAGCCAACTCAAGACCAGCCAAGACAACAATCCAAAGCATTAATTAATTATGAAAAAATGTGGGAAAAAAAGGGATTTAGCTTTTTATATACAAGTTAAAGGAATTTTAAGACCCCATCTGAGGTGGGATTATCTAAAAGTCATCACATCACATAAAGAAGTGCAAAGAGAGAGAGACCTTCTTTCTGATACGAATATGGCGAGCAGTCCTGTCTTCGCGTCTAGTTTTGGCTTTGGCTTCAACTGTTACAAAGCTTAGACTTGGGCTTGCCCTCTGCTTGGCTGCTGCCACCGATGCCCGGAGCTGCTGCCCCCCACTTCCTAAGAACCCACTCCAAAGAGAACAAGTACCGCTGCTCCCCATTCTTCTCCTTTCTATCTTCTCAGAATCTCTCTCTGTCTCCCCCTTGAAACAATAACCCTGCTCCCCATTCTTCTCCTTTCTATCTTCTCAGAATCTCTCTCTGTCTCACCCTTGAAACAATAACCCGCCTCACCTTATCCTTCCTCACAAAAAACATTTTCTTTCAGAGGAAGACTTTTGGGCCTTCTTCGGCCCATCTCTCCTTCGATGTTCATATCATTGGTTTCTTACGAAAATTTAAATTAAGAATTGAAAATTTACCCGTATTTAGTGTAAATACAGAGAAAAGTAAATGAGTTAATAAAATATGAAAAATTTATTAATATTAGTTGAGTATTAAAATAAAAATTTTAAAGATATATATATAATTAATTAATTTTTATGCAGGGTATTCTTTGAAATTGTTTTATTTGATTATATAATAATAAAAATAGATTTTCATTATAAATGTCATAATTTAAATTTTTTAGAAAAGATTTAATTACTATTATAAATTATATATTTTTTAACTAATGTATTTTTTTTAAAAAATTCATATATTTTTCTTTAGCTTTTTTTTAATTACTTAGAAATTGTAATTAATTAAAATCAATATCAATACTAACAATTTGAAATAAATATAAGATATTAACTTAATCAAAACATGTTTCCTTACTTATGCCTTTTTTTTCCTTAACAAGTCTTTTTTTCTAGACAAAAATTTATTATATTCTTAAAAGCAAGTTTTAATAAATAAATTAAAAACAATGAATTATTATTTTTGATGGAGATGTATTAGTAAATTTTTTTTAATAAAATTAATATTTAAAAATAGATATTTCATTCACATTTAGAAAATTATTTATATTAGATACATACATACCTATTCAAAACAATAATCACTAATATTACCATAGATAATGCTAACATTATTTAAAAATAATGGCATGATTGGATAGTTATTTAAAAATAATTTAAATAATTTTATTAAAAATAATTTAATAAAAAAATATATAAAAAAACAAACACACAAAGGTTAGGCATGCATGCCTAACCAATATGAAAACCTATGTGCTCTTGTTTTTTATTTTTATTTTTTATAATCAAGGATCATTCTCTTAATTGTTTTTTTAAATTAAAAACTAACTGTTCATTTCAACCTTTTTTTCCAATCATTGGAGATACATTTAGTAATTTAAAAATTGAGATTCAAGTTTTTATACCCCTAAAAATCTAAATTTTAATAATTTTTTTTATAAGAAAATATGAAGAATCTCACAGACCACTGTAACCCTGTTTCAAACAGCAAAAAATATTTTAATCGGATTAAAAATATAAATCAAATAAATTTTTTTTACAAGTTTTGATATATTTTTCTCAGTGTCATTTGAAAATAAAAACTACCTCCCTTAAGTTACACTTTCAAAGACAAATCCATAGTCATCGAAATAAAAATCCATGGTGGTTGGAAACGGCTATCTAAAAGCTTTTTCTTTGTTCTTGATTTTCTAACGACTTTCTCTATGTTTTCTTAAATTTTAGGGATTGGAATGCAAATTAAATAAACTTTATGATATAAATGAATATTCTAAAACTGGAACATACTAAACTTTAAAAAATTAAAATAGAGGGATTAAACTATATTTTGACACACCTTGTTAACAAAAAGTCTACATTTATTTTTAACAAATATTAATTTTGATGGTTGTTGTTTAATTTTATTTTTTTTACAATAATTAAATATTTTCCTATGTAAATTTGATATGTTATTAAGCACCAAAACTAATTGATATAAAAAATAAATTTTAATGACTAAATTGAAAAAAATTAAATTTGGATAACCAAATTTTTTTTTATATATATATATATAGTTTTTGAATAGTGATTTCACTATCATGATGACAAAGAGAGGGCGTCATGGTGTTCTACCATCGTGTTGTGGTTTCTTTATTAAAATAATGCTTATGAATTAGTGATTTTAAACTCGGCCCGGTGGTCGACATGACTCAAGACTCGGGTTATTAGGTTTTGATCGGGTCACCTAGGTTAACCTTAATTTTTTTATAAATCAAAACAATATTGTTTTGGTAAAAAAATATAAAAAATAGTCAACAAGTTACAATCAGGTTTTTTATGATCATTCGGATCATTAGCCGTCAAGTCGACCTGGTCAGCTTGTTGGGTTGATCAAGTTAGTCGAGTTTTTAACTATTCTTATTTTTTTTTATAAATCCAACCCGATTCCAGACCCAAATCAGCCGAGTCCCGAGTCAACTCATCAGGTCAAGCTAGATTTTAAAACTATGCTATGAATACTAATATTTTAAGAGATGGACAAAAAAGGTACACCATAGTGTTTTACCATTCTATTATAGTTTTTGTTTTTGTTAATCAAGTGCGCTTAAATTGATAAATGTGAAGTATTTTATATATAATGTTAGAGATTTGGATTTTTCTTTTAATTATTTTCACATGGGCTAAAAGCCCATCATCGATCAATTTAGCAAAAGTATAAGCCCAAATAGTAGGCCCAAGCCCATGATTAAAAAAAATCCAAACGTAACCCAAGCCTATATCATAAATAGGTCTACTATACCCTAATAGTCTATTTTTGTCAAGTTACCATGTCATTAAAAATTAGCTAATCCAGCTAAGAAGTTCCTTGTTTTTTGTTTTTGGTGTTTTTTATATTGTTTTTAAAGTATTTTTCACTTGAAAATATATTAAAATAATATTTTTTTTATTTTTAAAAATTTATTTTTATTATTATCAAATTAAAAAAATACAAAAATACAAAAAAATACGAGTGATTTTTTTTTTTTTACAGAAATTTCCACTAAAATTTCAGCAAAGTCTTCTCTATACCGGAAGGTCCCAAGTTATCGACATATACTCTATTTACACTTTTAATATCTCACATCTCATAACTCAATCACGACTTAATCGTCCTCGGTCTCAATCTCACAAATATTATCATCATCACAACCATAATATTTATAACATACATTAAACAACAAATATCACTATAAAGAAATAAATGAGATAAATACACATACATAAAACATGATTATATAAATTTCAGAGTTAAGTTCATATATTCATATTTAAACATCAATTATATAAATGAAGTTATATAAATGCTTTAATATTTCAAAATACAAGGAGATACTCCCTTGAACTATATAACAAAAAGTGAACAAAAACTAGGATCTATTCCTTTTGCGCACACAATGGTCTTGAAACAAAATACATATTATTGAAACATGAATATCACAATAAGTATAGCAACACAAATATCCAACAATTTAAAAAGGCAACACATGTATTCATATTCTATTCACTTCTTTATTTTTGTTTTTATTGGAACTCTTTCTCATTTAACTACTAAAACTCTTTCATCTTTCATTTTCAACTTCCATTCAAGATTCCAATTTCACTAGTATCATCATTATCTCATAGGTGTCGATGCTTAGTGATCCCCATACCCGGGATCCTAATATACACTAAATGTATGTTAGTTGATGTATGATGATTTTCTTACCCAGGATCCTAACATACACTAAATGTATGTTAGTCCATGCCCCATAGACATCGATGTATGATGATCCCTTTACTCGGGATTGTAACATACACTAAATGTATTTTAGTTCATGCATAACGATCTCCTTACCCGGGATCCTAATATACATTAAATGTATGTAGTCCATACCCTATAGGCATTGCATAGCGATCTCCTTACCTGGGATTCTAATATACATTAAATGTATGTAGTCCATGCCCTATAAGCATTGATACATAGTGATCCCCTTACTCGAGATCCTAACTGTAAACCCCAGTATATATATATATATATATATATATATATATATGAGAAAAAATAGTCTCGAGAATTGAATAAATTAATTGATATGACTTGTAAAAGTATGGAATATAAAAATCTGATTTTTTACGAAAAATTACAAATTGGCTAATTTTATGTTATAGCACGTAACTTTCAATCTAGTTATCAGATTAAGTTAAAATTTTGCATGGAATCTTATAAAATATTATTTTAACTTGGGTTAAAGTTTGAGAACTTTTGGAATATGATAAGAATTTTTTTCAGATAAAAGCACAAATAGCACAAATGAGTGTCTAGAAATTCTTTAGGGACCAAATTGAAACTTTGCCCAAAACAATCCTCTTTATAAGCTGCCAGCAATAAAAAAAGAAAAAGAAAAGAAAAAAGAGAGTGTACAGCCGGCCAAAAGAAGAAAATGTGAAAGAGGGTTTTTGGCATTTTTCATGGAAATTGCTTGAAAAATCAAAAATAAAGTGTAAGATAGAAAGAGCGTTAAGTAATTAAAGAGAGAGTTAACATTAAGAGACTATAAGGAGTTTAAAGATTTTAAATGTTCTTATAGAGAAATAAAAAAATTAAGCTTAGAGAGAAGTGTGAAGGAAAACTTGATTCATTCAACTTGTTTTGACTTTTGATTTTTCATTCCTTAAGGGTAAGAAAACTTTTCCTGATGATCCATTATATTGCTTTTCATGTTTGTTATTAGACTGAGGAGAATTGGTATTATGTGATGGTAGGTTCTTGATGTTATGATGATTTGAATGCATGGATTTATATTAATTACATGTTTATTAAAGGAATAAATGTTCGGGCTTGTTATTAATTAGGTTAATTAAAAAAATGTATTTCTTCCTTTGTAATGAGAATTTAAGCCAAGGGTGGATTTTTGAGGTGATTAGGTTGTTGAATTAATGAAAAAAAATTATATTTAGTTATAATAATTGAGTATTTGGTGAATGAAGATTGTGTAAAAAAAAAAAGAAAAGAAGGAGGGGAGTAAAAAAATGGTTTTCGCCTTGGGTTTGCTATTGATCCCTTGTTATGTTATAAGTAAATATGATATTATTGCACTGATTAGTAAAATTTCATACAAGGATGCTTAGTTGTTGTTATGTATGACTATGTAACTCTTAGAAAGGTGAATTTAACCATGGAAAATATAAGAAATAAAATTTCAAGCATGAAGAAATTAATAAATTGTATTTAAATAGTGAAAGAAAAATAACATGAAATGATGTGTTGAATTAAGTGTAAAGGAATTAAATTTCCTTTAATTATTGGAAAACATTTTATAATGATATAAGATTCCCTTATAATTATGGTGAATTAGAAGTTTAGATGGATATAGCATTATATGAATTATTTATAGAATTATTAAAGAACATGAACTATGTTAGAATAATCACAATAGTTTTGGATGTTAAAATTATACCGATAAAAAATCTTATTTTGTGATGAAGTTTTAAGAAAATTATTAGGTGATGAAATATTGAAATTATAAGATCTTTTAAATGAAACAGGAGAGGTTGGAGGCTCCAGACAACAAAAGGGAGTTACTAGTTGAGCTTCACCAGTAGGAAGGTATTCGATATCTTGAATTTTTATAGAAAGATTAATTGAAAAACTTGTGTTAATTTTAATTAGAAATTCTATAATTTATGTTTGATGTTAGCGGATAAACATATTTGGGCGAGTGAATTAATGCCCGGTAATTGGGCGAGTGAATTAGTATCGGTAATGGGATAAGTGAATTAATGCCCAGTAATTTGGTAGATGAATTAGTACCAGTAATTAGACGGATGATTTAATACTCGATAAATGGGTGAGTGAATTAATGCCTAGTAATTGGACAAAAGAATTAGTACCGGTAATTGGACGAGTGAATTAATGCCTGGTAATTGGGTGGCTAAATTAGTACCAGTAATTGGATGAATGAATTAATGTCTGATAATTGGGCGGGTGAATTAGTACTGGT
This sequence comes from Populus euphratica, assembly GCF_000495115.2. Taxonomy (NCBI): domain Eukaryota; kingdom Viridiplantae; phylum Streptophyta; class Magnoliopsida; order Malpighiales; family Salicaceae; genus Populus; species Populus euphratica. Next base: position 493,809 of record NW_011500039.1, on the reverse strand, counting down.
AATTGAGCAGATGAATTAATGCCCAGTAATTGGGTGAGTGAATGGGCAGATGAATTAATATCCGGTAATTGGATGAGTGAATTAATGCCCGGTAATTGGGCGGATGAATTAATGCATGGTAATTGGGCGAGTGAATCAATGCCCAACAATTTAGCAGATGAACTAATACCGATAATTTGACGGATGAATTAGTACCGGTGATTGAACGAGTGAACTAATGCCTGGTAATTGACAGATGAAATAGTACCAGTAATTGGGTGTATGAACTAGTGCTCGGAATTTAAGCAAATGAATTAGTGTCCCTAATGAGGCAGCAATACCTCGTGAAATGGCTAATATTGGAATTTAATTAGATAAATATGGGGGTGTAATTTATTAATTATTCATAATAAAGTATATAGAAAAAAAAATATTTATATGGGTGCAGTGAAATGATACATTGCATTTATTGATAATTTTGTTGATAAAACATTAATATTATTTTCAAGACCCTCACGGTAGTAGAATAGATCCTGCTTAAATATATGCTACTTTTTGTGTATTTATCTTGATCAACATGTATTTTGAGAATTATGAATGATGTAAAAGAGATTGAATGAACCTTTATATCTGTAGAACAAAACTTTTATATGTAATTAATGTGTATGCCATACTTAAGAATATCTTTATATTAAATTAAGTATTTGCATTCTATCATGGTTACTCATATGATTAGAAATGTTGGAATGATAAAATAATGGGGGTGTTACATTCATAATTTAAGTTTTTTTGTTTTTGTTTTTGATTATGCAAGTTAAGTAAACCTTAGAATTGTTTGTTTATTTATTTATTTATTTTTATTAGTGATTGCATCTTGATTATTGGACAATACCTTTTTTTTTTATGATGTGTTGTTTGGGAAAGAGATCCAAGATTATTGGACCATGATTATGATATGAGTTGTGTCAGGAATGAAGATGTTGATAACTTAGTGTGGTCCTGTTACAAGGGAAACTCTGCTGAATTTTTAGTAAAAAAAAAAAAATTAAATTACACCGTATTAAATTTTACACTTTTAAACAATTTGTTTTAGTTGTGACACTAACATACACTAAATGTATGATAGTCTATGCATGGTGATCCCTTTACCCAAGATCCTAATATACACTAAATGTATACTAGTCTATGCCCTATAGGCATCGATGCATGGTGATCCCTTTACTTAGGATCCTAACATATACTAAATGTATGCTAGTCCATGCCCTATAGGCTTCGATGCATGGTAATCCCCTTACCTGGGATCCAACATACTTTAAATGTATCTTTTTAGCCGAACAAGTAAGTGTTATTCTTCAAAATAATAATGCTTTGAAATATAAAGATCCTGGTTATCCTATAATTTCTTACTTTATTAGAAAACATACAATTAAAAGAGTTTTACTTGATCTTGGAGCTAGTGTGAATTTACTTCCATATTCAGTTTATCAAAGTCTCAATCTAGGTGAGTTAAAACCAACTTTTGTAACTCTTTTACTTGCTGATAGATCTGTAAAAGTATCTAGAGAAATAGTTAAATATGTATTAATACAAGTTGATAAATTCATTTACTCTATAAATTTTGTTGTCTTGGATATACAACTTGTTGAAACATTTAATCCAATTCCTATAATTTTATGACATTCATTTTTTGCAACTTCTAATGTATTCATTAATTGTGGGAATGGACTAATGAAGTTATCATTTGAAAACATGATATTGGAGATGAATATTTTCAACATTTGCAAGCAACCTGAAGATAATAATGATTTACAGGAAGTAGATCTTATTAAAGAGTCAGTTTATGATCAATTTAAATATACCTTAAGTAAAACTGAGTTTGATGAATTTGAAGAATTGCAAATAATTTATTCTTAAGAAGAAATAGAGGACAAGAAAGACATTAAAAATGTTGTTATGGATCTTTTATCAAGATTGACAATAGATTTGACATCTAACATCACACCAATCAATGATTACTTTCCCAATAAATCTTTACTTTCTCTTAGTTCAATACGCTAAGAATATCAGTTTTCTTACTTCAAGATTTTTCCCAACTCATTGGATTACAGAAGACAAATGAAAGTTTTTAAACAAAGTGAAGAACTTTTATTGGGATAACCCTTACTTATTCAAATATTGTTCTAATCAAATATTTCAAAGATGCATTTAGGAGAATGAGGTAAGTAGTATTATTAAATTTTGTCATTCTGAGACACGTGAGAATCATATCTCATAAAAACGATGATTGCAAAAATCTTATAATATGAATTCTATTGGCTCACCATGTTCAAATACAAACATGTGTTTTGCAAAGCTTGTGAAAATTATTAAAAGTCAGGATTTATTTTAAAATATAAGGAGTTTTTAGATAATCTTCTGTTGACTTTTGAGACGCACCCTAGTGGAGATATGCATTGTGCAATTCATGATTTATGACTATAATTCAATAAAGAACATGTTCAATATAGTCTTGGGAATCTAACTAAAAAAGACCATATTTGCTGGTTTTTAAGAAAATTGGATGGAAAGCCTATCCTCGACCTATAGAGGGCATTTAAGTTGTTCTTGGATGGAAAATCAAGGGAAGATGTGAGCCAGAATCACAACTACAATTTAAGCCTTAGTTTGTAAGAAATTGTGTCTTTTAGTTTTATTAATAACATATTATTTTGTTTGTTATTTCTTATATTTGTTTTTAGTGTATTTCAAGTTTGTCAATGTTCGTTGTTTCAGGTGCTGTCTTTTATATTCTTGATTAGTACTTAAAAGTGCATTCTCATTAAGGATTTATGTCATCATATTGCACCTAAAGTATCATTAAATTCCCTAACAAAAGCATGTTTTATATTAGCAAGTCTAAAAATATAATATACCATTAGTAAATCCTATAACCTTGATATATATTTTATTATTGTTTAATCCTTACATCAATATCACATCCCAAAACTTTCTTCAACTCTTTTTTTTTGTTAGTATTCTTTTCAAATCTTTTTCTTTATTTGTAATTTATATAATTCACCTCCTTATGGTTCGACCTCGATCTTGCCGGGTTATTTTACTTTGACACTCCTGCACTTGGGATAAGAAATCAACTCTTTGATCGTGTTAAGTTTTTGGCGCCATTGCTGGGGAGGTAATTTATTGTATACATTAAATATTTTATTTTATTTTATTTTATTTTCACTTTTATTTGTTTTTCTAATTGTTGTTTCTTTTACTTTTTCTTTTTTCTTTTCTTTTCTTTTGTATTTGCATAAGAGTTTGGACATGTACATTAAGTGGTAGACTTTCTAGAAAATCCCCATTTTCTTCAGAAAACATGGCCGAAGAAGATAACCAATCAATTCATAATGAGAATAATGAGAATAATCGTGTTAGAACACTTAGAGATCATATGAATCCAACAAGAACAAGTGCACCATCATGTATTGTTTTTCCTCCTGATGCATCTCATTTTAATTTTAAGCTAGGTATTATTCAACTTTTATCCACTTTTCATGGTTTAGAATTAGAAAATCCATACTTGCATTTAAGAGAATTTGAAGAAGTTTGTAACACTTATAATGACTTAAATTGTAGTATGAACACCATCAAATTAAAGTTTTTTCCTTTCTCATTAAAAGATAAGGCTAAAATATGGCTACAAAATATTAGGTTAGGATCCATTCGTGCTTGGGATGAAATGCAGCAACAGTTTTTAAAGAATTTTTTTCTTCTCATAGAACAAACTCTTTCAAAAGACAAATCACCACTTTTACTCAAAAACCAAGAGAAACATTTTACAAATGTTGGGATAGATATAAAGATTTGCTTAATACCTGTCTTCATCATGGTTTTGAAACATGGAGATTGATCTCATAATTTTATGAAGGGTTAACACCTAAACATAGGCAAATGGTGGAATTGATGTGCAATGAAACTTTTAAAAATAAAGACCCTGATGAAGCAATGGAGTACCTAGACTTGCTAGCTGAAAATGCTCAAAATTGGGACATCACAGGTACTTGTGAGGCACCAGGTAAAACTCAACCTCATACATCTAATGGAGGCATGTACAGCCTTAGGGAAGATCATGACCTCCAAGCTAAATTTGCATCTTTAGCTAGAAAAGTTAAGGCACTAGAATTAAAAAAGAGGGGTCAATTAAAATCTGTTCAAGAAATTATGTGTCAAATTTGTGAAACCAATAAACACTCAACTAATGATTGTCCAACTTTGCCTTCTTTTAAGGAATGTCTCCATGAACAAGCCAATGCTTTAAATAGTTTCCAAAGACCAAGTCATAACCCATACTCACAAACGTACAACCCTGGTTGGAGAAATCACCCAAATTTCAATTGGAAGAGTGGTAACAATAATGCACAAACTTCACAGCCACCATTTCAAGCACAACATAATTTTCAAAATTCTCATGGTTATGCACCTCCTTATATTCCCCCTCCTAGAAGAAATCCTGAGAAAACATTACATGCATTCATTGAAAAGCAAGAGACAATCAACACTCAAAATGCTCAAACCATGGCTGATTTGAAAGATACTCTTGCAAAGTTCACATCTGCTCTCAGTTTTCAGGAGAAAGGTAAGTTTCCATCTCAACCCCAGCAAAATCCCAAAAGGCAATACAATTCAAGTACAAGCAGTTCCGGAAGCCAACATCTAGATCAAGTCAAATCAGTTACTACTCTCCGCAGTGGTAAGGTTATTAAAAAACTCATTCTTGAACCTTGTGAGAAAGAAGATGAGTTAGTCTTCAAGGATAAGGAAATGGTTGAACCTAATCATTGTAAGGAAGAGGCTGATTCCCCACCAGTACTTCTATTTTCTCATGCTATGACCAAACAAAGGAAAGTCAATCATAATTCTAAAATCTTTGAAACTTTTAAACAGGTAAGGATCAATATACCTTTGCTAGATGCTATTAAACAGGTACCGTCTTATGCTAAATTTTTGAAAGATCTGTGAACTGTAAAGAGAAAATTGAATGTGAAAAAGAAAGCCTTTTTAGCCGAACAAGTAAGTGCTATTCTTCAGAACAATAATGCTTTGAAATATAAAGACCTTAGTTGTCCTTCAATTTCTTGCTTTACTGGAGAATATAAAATTGACAGAGCTTTACTTGATCTTGGAGCTAGTGTGAATTTATTTCCATATTTAGTTTTTCAAAGTCTCAATCTAGGTGAGTTAAAACCTACTTCTGTAACTCTTTTACTTGCTGATAGATCTGTAAAAATGCCTAGAGGAATAGTTGAAGATGTATTAGTACAAGTTGATAAATTCATCTTTCCTGTGGATTTTATTGTCTTGGATATACAACCTGTTGAAGCATGCAATTCAATTCCTGTTATTTTAGGACGTCCATTTCTTGTAACTTCTAATGCATTGATTAATTGTAGGAATGAGGTGATGAAGTTATCTTTTGGAAACATGACATTGGAGATGAAGGTTTTTAACATTTGCAAGCAACCTGGAGATGATAACGATTTACAGGAAATAGATTTTATTGAAAAAATAATTTATGATCAATTTGAAAATTCTTCCAATGAAACTGAGTTTAATGAATCTAAAGATTTACAAATGGTTTGTTTTCAGGAAGAATCAAAGGAAAATATTTAGAGACCAAAAATTGAGGAATTACCACCACGATCAATTGGGTCCATACCTTCAAGTGTTCAACCACCAAAACCCGATTTGAAGTCATTGCCATGTAATCTCAAATACTCATTTTTGGGAGAAAATGAGACTTTTCCAATAATAATTTCTTCCAAACTTAATGTTTATTAAGAAGGTAAGTTATTACAAACTCTGAAAATGCACAAAAATGCATTAGGATAGACCATAGGTGACATAAAAGGAATTAGTCCTTTGATTTGCACACACAAGATTTATTTGGAGGAAAATGCTAAACCCTTTAGAGAAATGCAACGAAGGCTTAATCCTAATATGAAAGAAGTAGTGAGGAATTAAGTCATTAAACTTCTAGATAATGGAATCATTTATCCTATTTCTGATAGCAAATGGGTAAGTCCTACCCAAGTTGTACCTAAAATCTGTTAAAAATGTTAGATCATTTTTAGGACATGCTAGTTTTTATAGAAGGTTTATCAAAGATTTTAGTATAATATCTAAGCCATTGTGTAACCTTCTAACAAAGGATAATGCTTTTGAATGCACTAAACATTGTGAAGAAGCCTTTATTAAACTTAAAAACCTGCTTACATCTGTTCTTGTCATTCAACCTCCTGATTGGTCATTACCTTTCGAAATAATATGTGATGCTAGTGATTATGCCATGGGTGCTGTTTTAGGACAAAGAAAAGATAAGAAACCCTATGTGATTTACTATGCAAGTAAAACTTTAAATAATGCTCAAATAAATTACACTACCACTGAAAAGGAATTACTTACAATAGTATTTGCATGTGAAAAATTCAGATCTTATCTTGTTGGCTCATCTGTTATTGTTTTTAGTGATCATGCAGCGTTAAAATATCTTCTTTTTAAGAAGGATTCTAAAGCTAGATTGGTGCAATGGATTTTGTTACTTCAAGAATTTGATATCACAATCAAGGATAAGAAAGGCATCGAAATGTTGTTGCAGATCGTTTGTCAAGATTGACAAATGATTCGAAATCTGACATCACACCAATCAATGACTACTTTCCTGATGAATCTTTACTTTCTATCTCTACAATGCCTTGATTTGCTAATATTGTTAATTTTCTTGTTTTAGGACATTTGACAGCTCATTAGAATACCCAAGATAAAAGAAAATTCTTGAACGAAGTGAAGAACTTTTATTGGGATGACCTTTATTTATTCAAATATTATCCTGATCAAATATTTCAAAGATGCATTTCCAACAATGAGGTAAGTAATGTCATTAAATTTATCATTCTGAGGCATGTGGGGGTCATTTTTCGTCAAAGAAGACAACTGCAAAAATCTTACAATGTGGATTTTATTGGCCTACCATGTTCAAAGACACGCATGCATTCTGCAAAACTTGTGAAAATTGTCAAAAGTTAGGATCTGTTTCAAAACGTCACATGATGCCTTTAAATACTATTCTTGTCATTGAAATCTTTAACTGTTGGGGTATAGATTTTATGGGTCCATTTCCTCCATCATTTGGTTTTGTGTACATATTAGTCACAATAGACTATGTTTCAAAATGGATAGAAGCAATTCCAAGTCGTAACAATGATCATAAAACAGTCATCAAGTTTTTGAAAGAAAATATTTTGAGTCGATTTGGAATTCCTCGGGCCATGATAAGTGATGGTGGAACACATTTTTGTAACAAGCCATTTGAGTCTTTAATAAAGAAATATGGAATCACACACAAAGTTGCCACCTCTTATCACCCCCAGACAAATAGACAAGTAGAACTTGCTAATAGGGAGATCAAACAAATCTTGGAAAAAACAGTGAACCCTAATCGAAAGGACTGGTCTTTAATACTTAATGATGCGTTTTGGGCCTATCGAACTGTTTTTAAAACATCATTAGGTATGTCACCTTATAGGTTGGTTTATGGAAAACCTTGTCATTTGCTTGTGGAACTTGAACACAAAGCTTATTGGGCTATTAAAGCTTTCAATTCAAACCTGGATGATGTTAGCCAGCTGCGTAAGTTACAAATAAATGAGCTTGAGGAAATAAGAAATGATGCATATGAGAATTCAAAAATTCATAAAGCAAGAATCAAAGACTTTCATGATAAAAGAATCTTGAGAAAAACATTTGATGTTGGTCAAAAAGTTTTGCTTTATAATTCTCGACTCCATTTATTTCCTGGAAAGCTAAGATCAAGATGGAGCGGTCCATTTGTTGTGAAACATGTATATCCTTATAGGGCCTTTGATATTGAGAATCCAAAGAATGGTAATGTTTTCAAGGTCAATGGACATCGTTTGAAAGCTTACTTTGATAATTTTCCTAGTGAAAATGAATCCATTGGTTTTAATGATCCTGTATATAAAGGTTGATTATTTTGTTTTTCTCATATTTTTTTATGTTTCTTTTTTTTTATGTGTGACTCTTATTTTGTTAGTCTTTCTCCAACCCCGGTCAAATGACGGATAACAGTACTCCGTGACTCTTAAGTCGGTTCCTTCACTTTCCCATTATAATTGATATCTCTGTATATATTTATTCAATTCCTTGTTCCTTCTCTTTTCTTTGCATCTCTTCTTCTCTTCTCTTTAAAAAAAAAAACAAAAATGGACACCACTCTTGAAAAATTAAAAAAATATTTTATGAATTTACCGTGCTACGTGTGAAAGATTGAGGTTGTTAATGAACCATGGAATTCCTGAAGATATTCGCTGGATAATTGAAGCAAAAATCCGATTATCAAGTGAGTCTTCCAACACTTTTATTTCATACATGCCTAGGATAGGTAAAAGCACTTTTGCAAAGAAACGTCGTGCAAAATGACTGAAAGTCTGTCACCGATGTGCCAGATGGACTTGTAATGCAAAATGTCATTCTTTAGGAATGATATCTATAAATTGTGAAGATAAAATACAATTCATTAAGGATGGCCTGAGTAAGGAGGTCATTCTTTAGGAATGATATCTATAAATTGTGAAGATAAAATACAATTCATTAAGGATGGCCTGAGTAAGGAGTCTTTAGATAATCTTCTATTAACTCTTGAGACGTATCCTAGTGGAGATGTGCATCGTGTAATTCATGATTTATGGCCTCATTTTCATAAAGAACATGATCAACTTAGTGTTGGGAATCTGACTAAAAAAGACCCTATTTGCCAGTTTTTAAGAAAACTGGATGGGAAGCTTATCCCCGACCTATAGAGGGCATTTAAACTGTTCTTGGACGTAAAACTAGGCAAAGATATGAGCCACAATCACAACTGTTTGTACATACATATTGTTTAAAAAAATAATAAATAATAAATAAAAATAAAAATAAAATAATAATAATAATAAATAAAAAAAGAAAGAGAGAGAGAGAGACTACAGCTAGCCTATATATAGGTGGTATGATTGTATTTTTAATTTCTCATCTATAAAATCTCTCTTCCTTCCCATTATTTCTACTCAACCCATTCATTCAATAGATAAGAAGTGTGTAGAAATGACAAGTTCCTCTGTTCCTAAAATAAAAAATATTTGTGTCTTTTGTGGATCTAGTCTTGGGAAAGAAAAAGAGTTTTTAGAATTAGCAAATCATCTTGGTCGGGTGCTAGCTGAGAGAAAGATTTATTTAGTGTATGAGGGAGACAGCCTTGGGTTAATGGGGGGTGTTTCAATAGGTGCATTTGTAGGAGGCAGTCAAGTTTTGGGGGTTGTCCCCAAAGCTTTAGCCGAAGGAGACATCATTGGAAAAACAATTGGAGAGGAATTACAGGTCTCCACAATGTCTGATAGAATGAATATAATGTTTAACCATGCTGATGCCTTCATTGCCTTACCAGGTGGTCTAGGTACATTGGAAGAGATCTTTCATATTTCCTCTTGGGCCCAACTGAACATTCACCATAAACCTATAGGTTTGTTAAATATTAATGGTTTTTATGATAATTTGTTATCTTTTCTTGATCAAGCTGTGGAACAGGAATTTCTAACATCTTCGGCACGACAAATCATAATCTCTGCTGCTACTGCTGAACAATTGATTGACCAACTACAATCTTTCATCCCTGTAATTGATCCCTCCATGAGTCAACTCAATTGGTCAAACATGAAACGCCATAAAAAGCTTAAATTGGATTTGAGCCTTAGTTTGTGAAAAATTGTGTCTTTTGGTTTTATTAATAGCATAATATTTGTGTTTTGTTGTTTCTTATATTTGTTTTAGTGTGTTTCAGGTTTGTCAATAGTCGCTGTTTCAGGTGATATCTTCTACACTCTATCTTTTTGCTTAGAACATTGAGGACAATGTCTCGTTTTGGTTGGGGGGAGAGGGTAGTAGTTGATATTAAAAAAAAAAAAAAAAATTTATTACGTAACTTTATTTTCTATTATTTAAACCATTTGCAAAACTATTGTTACTAGGATGGCAGAGTAACGGAGGAACTTTAGTGACTCTTGAGACGCATCTTAGTAAACATTCTTAACAAGGTCTATTATAATACTTCTTGAAATATTTAGGTTTACAAACTCTTGGATTGTTATCTATAGATTCTGTTTATATGCTCATCTAACAAGTATTTCTAAACCTTCATTTTCACACACACACTCGAACATATGATTGTGGGTTGCACATTGGATTATTACATTATTTGTGTTCTTTTGTTAAAGGTAACAACTAAGGGAAAGGGATAGTATATAATATGAAAAAAAA
>NW_011500039.1:476627-483039 GCF_000495115.2 Populus euphratica | reverse complement strand
TTGCTACAATTTGAACTTGAAAATAGCCTTTTTAGATGTTGGGCTCCATATGAAAGTTGTAGGCCTATGTCTTACCTTTCCATCTATATAAATTGGACCTAAATTTGAGATCTACAGCTCTAGATATGATCCAATTACCGAATAATGTTTTGGTATGGACTGCACCGACATCTCTTTTCTAAATTTGGCCATATCTTTGTCCTTTCAATTTCAGTTCTTAAATTCATCAATCAATCCTTTTATTTATGTGATAGGCCTGCATTTAAAATAAACATTTACTATAAATTAAAGGTATCTTATATTATTAGATATATTATTATAAAACATGCTTTAGTTAAGGAGTTATTGATACTTCAAGTGCAAAATGATGATATAAAACCTTGATAAAAATACACTTTTAAGTACTAATCACACCCCCCAACCAGCTTATTACTAGTCCTTAGTAATCAAAATGTTAAAATAGAAAAACAATTTGCATATTCCACAAAGCAAGGTATTCATCATTTAACTTCCATTAATCTATCCAGATAAATAAACTCTCATTAAATTTATATATTTGCTCAAAACCTCTTAATAAGATATTAATAAACCTTTCTTTTATGCTCAATATATCAACACATAATTATGAGGCTTTTCTTAGAAGAAAACAAAATTTTTGTTCTAATGTTTTAGGTTAACTTCCTTGGGTTGAGATTATTATTTTTTGCCTTTTCTTTTTATTTTTCTTAATATATATACATATAACTTAAAACACCATGCATCTTTAACCCATGTAATGAGTTTTCGGCTAATGACTCCCAGACCAGTTGGTCTTAGGGCATTAGGTGTTGAGACATCCCTACGAGCTTAGTAACTCGGGTCGCAGATACTGATATATAGATAGTGCAATGTTTGATTCCCTTAAGCTTTTCTCCTCAACCCATGTAACAAGCGTTGGGCCAATAACTCCCAAGTCAATTGACTTTAGGGTGTTAGGTGTTAAAACACCCTATCGGGCTTCATTGCTTTGATTAGGAAGGCTACGAAACCAAAATTATCTATATTTTTATTATCATCATTCTTTTTTGTTTTTGTTTTTGTTTTTGTGTTTTTTTTAATTGTATACTATCCCTTTTCCCTTAGTTGTTACCTTTAACAAAAGAACATAAATAATGTAATAAACAATTATGCAACCCACAATCATATGTTAAAGTATGTGTGTGAAAATTAAGGTTTAAGAATACATGTTAAATGAGTATATGAGCAGAATTAAGTGATAATAACCCGAGAGTTTGTAAACCTGAATATTTCAGGAAGTATTATAATAGATCTTGTTAAGAATGGTTACTAAGATGCGTCTCAAGAGTCACTTTAACAAAAGAGCTCATTTACTCTGTTATCCTAGTAACAACAATTATGCATATGCTTTATGAAATAGAAAACAATTTGTTTTTTTTTTTTATCAACTACTACCCTCTCCCCCCAACCAAAACGAGACATTGTCCTCAATGTTCTAAGGTAGAAAGATAGAGTATAGAAGATATCACCTAAAATAACGAACATTGACAAACCTGAAACACACTTAAACAAAAATAAGAAATAATAAAACACAATAATAAAACAAAAAGACACAAAAATTCACAAATGAAGACTCAAATCCAATCTAAACTTTTTATGGCTTTTCTTAGATGACCAATTTATGCGACCCATAGAGGGATCAATTACAAGAATGAAGGATTGTAGTTAGTCAATCAATTGTTCAGTAGTACCAGCAAAGATTATGATTTGTCGTGCAAAAGATGTTAGAAATTCCTGTTCCACAACATGATCAAGAAAAGATAACAACTTATCATAATAACCATTAACATTTAACAGACTTATAGGTTTATGGTGAATATGTAGTTGGGCCCAAGAGGAAATATGAAAGATCTCTTTTAATGTGCCTAGACCACCTGGTAAAGCAATAAAGGCATCAATATGGTTAAACATTGCATTCATTCGAGCCGACATTGTGGAGACCTGAAGTTCTTCTCCAATTGTTTTTCCAATGATATCCCCTTGTGCCAAAGCTTCAAAGACGACCCCCAAAACTTTACTACCTCCTAAAAATACAGCTATTGACACACCTCTCATTAACCCCAGACCGCCTCCCCTATACACTAAATAAATCTTTCTCTCAACTAGCACTTGACCAAGATGATTTGCTGATTCTAAAAGCTCCTTTTCTTTCCCAGGACTAGATCCACCGAAAACACAAATATTTCTTATATGATGACCTGAGGAACTTGCCATTTCTACACACTTCTGTAGTTGTTGAATGTATGGGTTAAGTAGAAATGAAAGGAAGGAAGAGAGGATTTTATAGATGAGAAATTAGAAAGGCAATCATACCACCTATATGTAGGCTAGCTAGAGTCTCTCACACACACACTCTCTCTCTTTATTTATTTACTTTTGAAAAGCATGTGTATGTACAAGTAGTTGTGATTATGGCTCATATCTTCCCTTGGTTTTACGTCCAAGAACGGCTTAAACGCCCTTTATGGGTTGGGGATAGGCTTCCCATCCAATTTTCTTAAAAACTGGCAAACAGGGTCTTTTTTAGTTAGATTCCCAAGACTAAGTCGATTATGTTCTTTATGAAATAGTGGCCATAAATCATGAATTGCACGATACACATCTCCACTAGGATGCATCTCAAGAGTCTGCACGATGCACATCTCCACTAGGATGCGTCTTAAGAGTCAATAGAAGATTATCTAAAGACTCCTTACTCAGGCCATCCTTAATGAATTGTATTTTATCTTCACGGTTTATAAATACCATTCCTAAAGAATGACATTGTGCATTACAAGTCCATCTAGCAGATCGATGATAGACTTTAAATCATTTTGCACGACGTTTCTTTGTAAAAGTGCTTTTACTTGTTTCAGGCATGTGTGAAATGTAGGAGTTAAATGACTCACTTGATAATCAGACCTTTGCTTCAATCAACCAACGAATATCTTTAAGAATTTTATGATTCATTAAGAACCTCAATCTTGCACATCTAGCATGGTAAATTTTTGTAATCGCATTTTGAGGCGGAGTGGGAAATTTTTTTTTTTAATTTTTCAAGATTATTGTCCATTTTCAAATGAGAATTGGAGGAGAGATTCAAAAAAATTACACAAATATATACACAGATATCAGTTATTATGGGAAACTGAAAGAACTAACTTAAGTCACGGAGTACCGTTGTCCGCCATTTGACCGGGGTAAGAGAAGCTAGCAAAAATCACTAAAAAAGAAACACAAAAACAATGTAAGAAAAACAAAATAATCAACCTTTATCTACAAGATCATTTAAACTAGTTGATTCATTTTCACTAGGAAAATTATCAAAATAAGCTTTCAAACGATGTCCATTTTCCTTAAAAACATTGTTATTCATTGAATTTTCAATATCACAGGCCCCATAAGGATTGCTCATCTTGATCTTAGCTCTCTAGGGAATGCATAGAGTTGAGAATTATAAAATAAAACTTTTTGACCAGTATCAGCTTTTTGATAATTTTCACAAGTTTTGCAGAATGCATGCGTGTCCTTGAATATGGTGGGCCAATAAAATCTATTTTGAAAGATTTTTGTAGCTGTATTTTTTTAAGAGAAATAACTTCCACATGCTTCAGAATGAAAAAGTTTAATGACACTACTTACCTTATTGTCGGGAATGAATCTTTGAAATATTTGATCAGGACAATATTTAAATAAGTTAAGGTCATCACAATAAAAGTTCTTCACTTCGTTCAAAAACTTTTCTTTGTCTTGGGTACTCCAATCAGTTGGCAAATCTTCTAAAGCAAGAAAATTGATATTTTTATCATACCAAGGCATTGGACTTAGAGAAAGTAAGGATTCGTTAGGAACGTAATCATCGATTGGTGTGATGTCAAATGTCGAATTTGTTGTTACTTTTGACAAAAGATCCGCATCAACATTTTCGATGCGTTTTTCATTCGTGATTTCTTTCTCAGAATAAATCTTCAGATTCATCCAACTCATTTTTATTTAAAGTAGATTCAAGTTGATCATAAACTAATTCATCAATATGATCTACTTCTTGTAAATCATTATCATCTCCAGGTTGCCTACAAATGTTGAAAATATTCATCTCCAATGTCATGTTTCCAAATGATAGCTTTATTCGTCCATTCCTACAATTAATCAATGCGTTAGAAGTTGCAAAAAACGGACGTCCTAAAATAACAGGAAATGAATTACATGCTTTAACAGGTTGTGTGTCCAAGACAACAAAATCCACAAGATAAATGAATTTATCGACTTGTACTAACTCATCTTCGACTATTCCTCTAGGCACTTTTACAGATCTATCGGCAAGTAAAAGAGTTATAGAAGTTGGTTTTAACTCACCTAGATTAAGACTCTGAAAACTGAATATGGAAGTAAATTCACACTAGCACCAAGATCAAGTAAAGGCTCTTTCAATTTTATGTTCTCCAATAAAGCAAGAAATTATAGGACAACCAGGTTCTTTATATTTCAAAGCATTATTGTTCTGAAGAATAACACTTACTTGTTCGGCTAGAAAGACTTTCTTTTTCACATTCAGTTTCCTCTTCATAGTGCATAGATCTTTCAAAAATTTAGCATAGGAAGGAACCTATTTAATAGCATCCGGCAAAGGTATATTGATTCTTACCTGTTTGAAAGTTTCAAAAATTTCAGAGTTGTGATTGACTTTCCTTTATTTGGTCATGGCTTGAGAAAATGGAAGTGCTGATGGAGAATCAGTCTTTTCTTTACAATTTTCAGATTCAACCCCTTCCTTACCCTTAGAGATTGACTCATCATCTTTCTTATAAGGTTCAAGAGAGGGTTTTTCAATAACCTTACCACTGTGAAGAGTAGTGACTGATTTGACTTGATCCATGTGTTGGCTTTCAGAACTACTTGCATTTGCATTATATTGCCCCTTGGGATTTTGTTGTGGTTGAGATGGAAACTTACCTTTCTCTTGAAAACTGAGAGCAGATGGTAATTTTGCAAGAGTATCTTTAAAATATGTCATGTTTTGAGTAAGTTGAGTATTGATTGTCTTTTGCTTTTCAATGAATACATGCAATGTTTCTTGATTATTGATTGTCTCTTGCTTTTCAATGAATGCATACAAAGTTTCCTCAAGATTTCTTCTAGGAGGTGGAGCATAAGGAGGTGCATATCCATGAGAATTTTGGAAATTGTGGTGTGCTTGAAATGATGTTTTTGAAGTTTATGCATTATTGTTCTCACTCTTCCAACTAAAATTTAGGTGATTTCTCCAACCAGGGTTGTATGTTTGTGAGTATGGGTTGTGGTTGGCCCTTTGAAAACTGTTTAAAGCATGAACTTGTTCATGGAGACATTCCTTAAAAGAAGGCAAGGTTGGATAATTATTGGTTGAGTGTTCATTTGTTTCACATATTTGACACAATGTTTTCAATAGATTTTAATTGACCACTCTTTTTCAATTCTAGTGTCTCGACTTTTCTAACTAAAGATGCAAACTTGGCTTGAAGGTCATGATCTTCCCTAAGGTTGTACATACCTCCACTAGATGTATGAGGTTGAGTTTTACTCGGTGCCTCATAAGTACCCGCGATGTCCTAATTTTGAGCATTTTCAGCTAACAAGTCTAAGTACTTCATTGTTTCATCAGGATCTTTATCTTCAAATGTTCCATTGCATATCAATTCAACCATTTACCTATCTTTAGGTGTTAAACCTTTATAAAAATGTGAAATCAATCTCAATGTTTCAAAATTATGATGAGGGCAAGTATTAAGCAAGTCTCGATACCTATCCCAACATTGGTAAAATGTTTCTTTTGGTTTTTGAGTGAAAGTGGTGAATTATCTTTTGAAAGAGTTTGTTTTGTTAGATGAGAAAAACTTCTTTAAAAACTGTTGTTGCATTTCTTCCCAAGCACGAATGGATCCAAGTCTCAAATTTTGTAGCCATGTTTTAGCTTTATCTTTTAATGAAAAAGGAAAAAGCTTTAATCTGATGATGTTCATGCTACAATTTGAGTCATTATATGTGTTGCAAACCTCCTCAAATTCCCTTAAATGCAAGTATAGATTTTCCAATTCTAAGCCATGAAAAGAAGGTAAAAGTTGAATAATGCCTAGCTTAAAATTAAAATGAGATGCATCAGGAGGAAAACCTATGTATGATGGTGCACTTGTTCTTGTGGGATTCATGTGGTCTCTAAGTGTTCTAACACGGTTATTCTCATTATGAAGTGATTGATTATCTTCTTCGGCCATATTTTTTTGAAAATGATGAGGATACCCTACAAAGTCTACCACTTGATGTATGTGACCACGCTCTCATGCACGTGTAGAAATAGAATAAAAGAAAGAAGAAAACAAAAGAAGAAGAAACAAGAGAA
>NW_011500039.1:470932-475104 GCF_000495115.2 Populus euphratica | reverse complement strand
CTCTTATAAAAGTTGTAGGCCTATTTCTTACCTTTCCATCCATATAAAGTAGACTAAATTTGAGATCTATAGCTCTAGATATGATCCAATTACCAAACAGTGTTCCGGTATGGACTGCACGGACATTTCTTTTCTAAATTTGGCCATCTCTTTATCCTTTCAATTTCAGTTCTTAAATTCATCAATCAATCCTTTCATTTATGTGATAGGCCAGCATTTAAAATAAACATTTACCATAAATTAAAGGTATCTTATATTATTAGATATATTATTATAAAACATGCTTTAGTTAAGGAGTTATTGATACTTCAAGTGCAAAATGATGATATAAAACCTTAATAAAAATACACTTTTAAGTACTAATCACCCAACTGCACATTCACCATAAACCTATAGGTTTGTTAAATGTTAATGGTTTTTATGATAATTTGTTGTCTTTTCTTGATCAAGCTGTGGAACAAGAATTTCTAACATCTTCGGCACGACAAATCATGATCTTTGCTGCTACTGCTGAACAATTTATTGACCAACTACAATCTTTCATCCCTGTAATTGATCCCTCCATGAGTCAACTCAATTGGTCAAACATGAAACGCCGTAAAAAGCTTAAATTGGATTTGAGCCTTAGTTTGTGAAAAATTATGTCTTTTGGTTTTATTAATAGCATAACATTTATGTTTTGTTGTTTCTTATATTTGTTTTAGTGTATTTCAGGTTTGTCAGTAGTCGCTGTTTCAGTTGATATCTTCTACACTCTATCTTTTTGCTTAGAACATTGAGGACAATGTCTCATTTTGGTTAAGGGGAGAGGGTAGTAGTTGATATTAAAAAAAAATTATTATTAAGTAACTGTATTTTCTATTATTTAAATCTTTTGCAAAACTATTGTTACTAGGATGGCAGAGTAACGGAGGAACTTTAGTGACTCTTGAGATGTATTTTAGTAAATATTTTAACAAGGTCTATCATAATACTTCTTGAAATATTTAGGTTTACAAACTCTTGGATTGTTATCACTTGATTCTGTTTATATGCTCATTTAACAAGTATTCTAAACCTTTATTTTCACACACACACTCGAACATATGATTGTGGGTTGCACATTGAATTATTACATTATTTATGTTCTTTTGTTAAAGGTAACAACTAAGGGAAAGGGATAGTATATAATATGCAAAAAAAAAACAAAAAAAAAATATAATAAAAAAAACAAAGTAGATAAGTTTGGTTTCGTAGTCTCCTTGACTTAAGTAAATAAGCCCAAAGGGGTGTTTGAACACCTAGTACCCTAAAGTCAACTGACTTAGGAGTCATTGGCCTAATGCTTGTTACATGGGTTAAGGAGAAAGCTTAAGGGAATCAAACACTGCACTATCTACGTATCAGTATTTGTAACCCGAGTTACTAAGCTCGTAGGGGTGTCTCAACACCTGATGCCCTAAGACCAACTGGTTTGGGAGTCATTAGCCGAAAGCTCATTACATAGGTTCAAGATATATTGTGCTATAAATTCTTGCTTTAAAAAAAAAAAATAACAATCCTAACCCAAGGAAGTTAACCTTAAACATTAGAACAAAAATTTTATTTTCTTCCATGAAAAGCTCCATAGCTATGTTTTGATTTATTGAGCACCAAAAGAAGGTTTATTAATATCTTGTTTAAGAGGTATTAAGCAGATATATACATTTAATAAGAGTTTGTTTATCTGGATAGATTAATAGAAGTTAAATGATGAATGCCTTACTTTGTGGTATTTGCAAATTGTTTTTTTATTTTAATGCTTTGATTACTAGGGACTAGTAATAAGTTGGTTGGGGGTGTGTGATTAGTACTTAAAAATGTATTCTCATTAAGGATTTATGTCATTATATTGCACCTAAAGTATTATTAAATTCCCTAACAAAATCATGTTTTATATTAGCAAGTCTAAAAATATAATATACCTTTAATTCATGGTAAATGTTCATCCTAAATGTAGGTTGATCACATAAATAAAAGGATTGATTGACGAGTTTAAGTATTGAAATTGAGAGGACAAAGAGAAGGCCAAACTTAGCAAAGTGTTGCTGGTGCATTCCAAACTTGAACACTGTTTGATAATTGTATCATATCTAGAGCTGTAGTTATTGGATTTAGGTCTATTTTATATGAATAGAAAGGTAAGACATAGACCTACAACTTTCATGTGGCTCATATCTTGAGTTCTAGAAGTCTAAATGAGCTCTGGCTTTTTTTTTTTTGTTGGAAAGATGAGACAATTGCCCACAACTTCCATAATTCAATTGGCTATAATTCCGATGTTAGCAATGACATTTTTGCCAGCCAACAATATCAATAATTAACCTACAATATTAAGAAAACAGCAGCCACTGATGTCAAAAACCAGCCACCAAATCAATGGATGGCCACCAATTATTCAATCAATCAATAGTTATGAATCTTAGCCTATAAAAGGAGGCATTTGCCATGTATTTAGTCATATTAATTTTCAGATGAAAGTCATTTTCTTGCTTTCTCTCTATATCTTTATAATGTTCAAGTTTTCTTTCATGCTATAGTAATCTC
The DNA here is from genome assembly GCF_000495115.2 of Populus euphratica. Taxonomy (NCBI): domain Eukaryota; kingdom Viridiplantae; phylum Streptophyta; class Magnoliopsida; order Malpighiales; family Salicaceae; genus Populus; species Populus euphratica. Next base: position 472,539 of record NW_011500039.1, on the reverse strand, counting down.
TTGTTTATACTCTTTTATTTCCTTTCCTATACTTAGTTAGCTTATATTATGTTTATATTCTTATATTGCTTATTTATGTTTTTCTCCTTCTTAATGTTTAGCTAAGTTAATTATGTCAAGGTGAAAATGTTTCTTTAATGGTGTTAGAATAGGTATAATATAAACTCAAGATGGGCTTTAAATGTTTATATCCAAGAAAGATTGTTATTAACATGTTTTATCTTTTTATCTTACTAATTCTTAATACCTTGCTTATTAAATGGTTAATCTAGATTTGTATTGTATAACTCTTGGTACATCAAATGCTTAATCCTTCATAGTTTTTGACCGACATCGTTATTATGATAGGAACTTGATTTGTTGTTAACATAAACTAGCAATATGAATGCTTGATGATATTTATAAGTATGGTGTTACTTAGATAAGATGATTAATATGATCATGTTAGTAATTTATAATGAGCTAATAACAAGAAATCATCCAATTGGAACCTCCTTTGTGTGTGGTTTCCAGTTGAGTAAAAAAAAGAATTTATATTATATTTATTTGAAATATCATTAGTAAATCCTATAACCTTGACATATGTTTTATTATTGTTTAATCCTTATATCAATATCACATCCCAAAATTTTCTTCAACTCTTTTTTTTTTCTTATTATTCTCTTCAAATCTTTTTTTTTTATTTGTAATTTATATAATTCACCTCCTTGTGGTTCGACCCCGGTCTTGCCGGGTTATTTTACTTTGACACTCCTGCACTTGGGATAAGACATCAACTCTTTGATCGTGTCAACTCTATCTTTCAACCTTAGGACATTGAGGACAATGCCTCATTTTGGTTGTAGGGAGAGGTTAGTAGTTGATATTTAAAAAAATTAACTAACTCTGTTTTTTATTTCGTAAACCATTTGCAAAACTATTGTTACAAGGATGATAGAACAAATGAGTTCTTTTGTTAAAATGACTCTTGGGATGCATCTTAGTAAATATTTTTAACAAGTTCTATCAAAATACTTCTTAAAATATTTAGTTTTACAAACTCTCGCATTATCATCACTTGATTATGCTCATATACTCATTCAACAAGTATTTTTAAACTTTCATATTCAAACACGCACACACACACACTTTAACATATGATTGTGGGTTGCATATTGAATTATTACGTTAGTTATATTCTCTTGTTAAAGGTAACAACTAAGAGAAATAGATAGTATATAATTTGTAAAAAAAAAAAAAACTGATAATATTGATGATAATAAAAATGTAGATAAGTTTGGTTTCGTAGCCTCTTTAACTTAAACAATTAAGCCTGAAAGGTGTTTTAACACCTAATACCCTAAACTCAACTGACTTAAAAGCTATTGGTCAAGTGCCTGTTATATGGGTTAAGAAGAAAAGCTTAAGAGAATCAAATATTGCACTATCTACGTATTAGTATCTGTAACCTGAGTTACTATACTCGTAGGGGTGTCTTAACACCTAATGCCCTAAGACCAACTGGTATGAGAGTTATTAGTTGAAAGCTCATTACATGGGTTAAAAATGTATTTTGTGTATATATATATATATATATATATATATATATATATATATATATAGAGAGA
>NW_011500039.1:460339-470903 GCF_000495115.2 Populus euphratica | reverse complement strand
TATATTTATATATATATATATATATATATATATATATATATATTAAGAGAAAAAGAAAAAAAAGATAATATTCTCAGTCCAAGGAAGTTGACCTTAAAAAAACATCAGAACATAATATTATTTTCTTCCAATAAAAGTCTCATCATCTATGTTTTCATACATTGAGCACATAAAAAGAAGGTTTATTAATATCTTGTTTCAATCGTATAAAACAGGTACATAAATTTAATGAGAGTTTGTTTATTTAGATAGATTAATGGAAGTTGAATGATGAATGCCTTACTTTGTGGAACTTGCAAATTATTTTTCTGTTTTTACACTTTGATTATTATGGACTAGTAATAAGTTAGTTAGGGGGGGTGTGATTAGTATTTCAAAGTATATTTTTATCAAGGTTTTATATCATCATTTTACATTTGAAGTATCAATAACTCTTTAACTAGAGCATGTTTTATAATAACAAGTCTGGTAATTGACACGACTAAAATATTGATGTCTTCTTCCAAGTGTAAAAGTATCAAAGTAATAAACAACCCAACAAGACCGGGGTTGAACCATAGGGGGGTTAATTGTATACATTATAAACAACAATAATATAACAACAACAACAACAATAGTAATAGCAATAGCAATAGTAATAGTAATAAAGAAGTTGATGAGAACTTTGAGATGTAAGATCAATGTGAGGATCAAACAATGATAAAAACAAATATCAAGGTTAGAGGATGCATTAATGGTATTTCAAACAAGTATAATATAAACTCTTTTTATTACTCAATTGGAAACAACAAACAAAGAAGGTTCCAATCGGATTATAAGTTATTAACATGATTAAATTAGTTATCTTATTCGAATAATTCTAGCACTAGTAAATATTGTCAGGAATTCATGATTATAACTTATGTTAACAACAAATCACGTTTTTTTCATAGCACAAGTGTCAGTTACACCATACGGTTGGGCTATGAAAGTGCCAAGTATTTGTTGTAATAAGTGTTATACAATATAAATCTAGATTAACCATTTAATAAGTAAAGTATTAAGAGTGAACAAGATAATAAATATAAAACATGTTAGTATCAAACATTAAAGTCCATGTTAAATTTACACTATACTTATTCTTACACCATTAATGTAACCTTTTCACCTTGACATAATAAACTTAGCTAAATATAATGAAAAAGAGAAACATAAATCAACAAGATAAGAACATAAAGAAGATAAAAGTTAACTAAGTAAAAGAAAGGAATTGAATGACATAAATAAGATATTAATGAAAGCAAAACTTAAGCATTACAAAAATATAAAGGGAGAAAGCAAGAGTATGATCTTGATTTGGAAACCAAGATGCCTAAATGCATAGAAAATGCCTTCTTTTATAAGCCAAAATTTGGAACTGTTGATTTGATGACTAATTGTTGAGTAGGTGACCACATCTTGATTTTGTGATAATCCTTATCTTTTTTTCTGAACAAAACATCCTTATCTTTTTTTTTTTATTATTATTAATATACATATAATAACTTAAAAACACAATGCATCTTTAACCTATGTAATGAGCTTTCAGCTAATGACTCCCAGACCAGTTGGTCTTAAGGCATTAGGTGTTTAGACACCCCTATGAGCTTAGTAACTCGGGTTGCAGATATTAATACATAAATAGTGCAATGTTTGATTCCCTTAAGCTTTTCTCCTCAACCCATGTAACAAGCATTGAGCCAATAGCTCCCAAGTCAGTTGACTTTAGAGTATTAGGTTTTAAAACACCCCTTCAGGCTTAATTGCTTAGATTAGACAGGCTACGAAACTAAACTTATCTACATTTTTATTATCATTATTTTTTTTTGTTTTTTTCTTACAATTTATACTATCCATTTCCCTTAGTTGTTATCTTTAACAAAAGAACATAAATAATGTAATAATCCAATGTGCAACCCACAATCATATGTTAAAGTGTGTATCTGAAAATGAAGGTTTAAGAATACCTGTTAAATAAGTATATGAGTAGAGTTAAGTGATAACAATGTGAGAGTTTGTAAACATGAATGTCTCAAGAAGTATTCAAATAGATCTTATTATGAATATTGCAAATAGCTATTGAAAAATATTTACCAAGATACATCTCAAGAGTCAATAAAATTCCTCCTTACTCTATCATCTTAGTAACAACAGTTTTGTAATTAGTTTATGAAATAGAAAACATAGTTAGATTGTTTTTTAAATATCAACTACTAGCCTCTCCTCCCAACCAAAACAAGACATTGTCTTAATGTTCTAAGGTAGAAAGATAGAGTATCGAAGACATCACCTGAAACAACGATTACTGACAAACCTGAAACACACTTAAACAAATATAAGAAAAAACAAAACACAAATATTATGCTCTATTAATAAAACCAAAAGACACAAGGATTCATAAATGAAGGCTCAAATCCAATCTAAACTTTTTACGGCTTTTCTTAGTTGACCAATTTATGCAACTCATGAAGGGATTAATTATAGGAGTGAAAGATGATACTTGGTTAATCAATTATTTAACTATAGCAGCAGAGATTATGATTTATCATGCCAAAGATGTTAGAAATTTCTGTTCCACAACATGATCAATAAAAGACAACAAGTTATCATAAAAACCATTAACATTTAACAGACTTATGAGTTTATAGTGAATGTGCAGTTTGGCCTAAGAAGAAATATGAAAGATCTCTTCCAATGTGCCTAGACTACTTGGTAAAACAATGAAGCCATCAATGTGTTTAAACATTACATTCATTCGATCAGACATTGTGGAGACCTGTAGTTCCTATCTAATTGTTTTTCTAGTGATGTCCTTATTTGCTAAAGCTTTGGGGACAACCCAAAAAACTTGACTACCTCCTAAAAATATAAATATTGACACTCCTCCTTTTAGCTTAAGGCTGCCTCCCCCATACACTAAATAAATCTTTCTCTTAGATAGTACCTGACCAAGATGATTTACTGATTCTAAAAACTCTATTTACTTTCCAAGACTAGATCCACCGAAAACATAAATGTTTCTTATGTGATGACTTGAGGAACCTGCCATTTTTACACATTTTTATAGCTATTGAATGTATGGGTTGAGTAGAAATGAAGGGAAGGAAAAAGAGATTTTATAAATGAGAACTTAAAAATACAATCATACCACCTATATGTAGGTCAGTTGAAGTCTCACTCTCTCTCTCTCTCTCTCTCTCTCTCTCTCTTTATTTATTTATTTATATTTTAAAAAAATGTGTATGTATAATTATTTGTGATTGTGGCTCACACCTTCCCTTGGTTTTACGTCTAAGAATGGCTTAAACGCTCTCTATGGGTTACGGATGGGCTTGCCATCCAATTTTCTTAAAAACCAGCAAACAGGGTCTTTTATAGTCAGATGTCCAAGACTAAGTCGATCATGTTCTTTATGGAATTATGACCATAAATCATGAATTGCATGATACACATCTCCATTAGGATGTGTCTCAAGAGTCAATAGAAGACTATTTAAAGACCCCTTACTCAGGCCATCTTTAATGAATTATTTTATCTTCACAGTTTATAGATACCATTCCTAAAGAACAACATGTTGCATTACAAGTCCATCTAGCACATTTATGACAAACTTTTAGTTGTTTTGCAAGACATTTCTTTACAAAAGTGCTTTTACATGTTCCAGGCATGTGTGAAATTGACACGACCAAAAGATTGATATCTTCTCCCAAGTGCAAGACTGTCGAAGTAATAAATAACCCGGCAAGACTGGGATCGAACCATAGGGAGGTTAATTATATAAATTATAGAAGACAATAATACAACAACAACAACAACAATAATAGTAGTAGTATTAGTAGTACTACTACTACTACTACTAATAATAATAATAATAATAATAATAATAATAAAGAAAAAGAAGGAGAAGAAGAAGAAGATGATGAGAACCTTGAGATGAAATATTAATGTAATGATTAAACAATAATAACAATAAATGTCAAGGTTAGAGGTTCCACTAATGGTATGTCAAATAAGTATAGTATAAACTTTTATTATTCAATTGGAAACCACACACAAATGAGGTTCCAATCATATTATAAATTGTTAACATGATCACATTAGTTATCTTATTCAATTAATATTAATACTTGTAAATCTTGTCAGGCATTCATGATTATATCTTATGTTAACAATAAATCAAATTCCTTTCATAGCTCAGGTGTCGGTTATACCATATAGTATGGGCTATGAGAGTGCCAAATATTTGTTGTACCAAGTGTTATACAACATAAATCTAGATTAGTCATTTAACAAGTAAAGTATTAAAAAGTGAATAAGATAACAAATACAAAACATGTTAGTATCAAACATTAAAGTCCATATTAAGTTTACGCTATACTTATTCTTACACCATTAGTGTAACCTTTTCACCTTGACATGATAAACTTAACTAAACATAATGAAAGAAAAAAAAATAAACAAGATAAGAACATAAATAAGATAAAAGTTAACTAAGCAAAGGAAAGGAATTGAAAGGCATAAACTTGATATTAATGAAAGCAAAACTTAAGCATTAGAAAAACACAAAGAGAGAAAGCAAAAGCATGATCTTGATTTGGAAATCAAGATGTCTAAATGCATGGCAAATGCCTCCTTTTATAGGCTAAAATTAGAAACTATTAATTTGATGACTAATTGATGAGTGGGTGACCAACTCTTGACTTGGTGACAATCTTTATATTCTTATGTCTGCCCGAAATGTCATTGATAACGTCAAAATTGGAACCACATATGAAAGTTGTAGGAAATTATCTCAGTTTTCTTGGGTAAAAAGTTGAGGTCATTTGGACTTCTAGAACTCCAGATATGGGTCAAACACTGAATAGTACTCGGGCTGGAGGACAGATTCGGACCTTTTTGTTGTTGCTACAATTTGGACTTGAAAATGACCTTTTTAAATCTTGGGCTCCTATGAAAGTTGTAGGCTTATGTCTTACCTTTCCATCCATATAAAGTAGATCTAAATACGAGATCTATAGCTCTAGATATGACCCAATTACTGAATAGTATTCTAGTTTGAACTGCACCGACATCTCTTTTCTAAGTTTGGCCATCTCTTTGTCCTTTCAATTTCAGTTCCTAAAGTCATCAATCAATCCTTTTATTTATGTGATAGGCCTGCATTTAAAATAAATATTTACCATGAATTAAAGGTATCTTATATTATTAGATATGTTATTATAAAACATGTTTTAGTTAAGAATTTATTGATACTTCAAGTGCAAAATGATGATATAAAACCTTGATAAAAAAATACACTTTTAAATACTAATCACACCCCCCCCCCAACCAGCTTATTACTAGTCCCTAGTAATCAAAGCGTTAAAATAGCAAAACAATTTGTAAATTCCACAAAGCAAGGTATCCATCATTCAACTTCCATTAATCTATCAAGATAAATAAACTCTCATTACATTTATATATCTACTTAATAACTCTTAAAAAAGATATTAATAAACCTTTCTTTTATACTCAATATATCAACACATAGTTATGGGTCTTTACTTGGAAGAAAACAAATATTCTTATTCTAATGTTTAAGGTTAACTTTCTTGGGTTGGGATTTTTTTTCTTTTTTTTTTGTTTTATTTTAAATATATATACATGTAACTTAAAAGATAATGCATCTTTAACCTATGTAATGAGCTTTTAGCTAATGACTCCCAAACCAGTTGGTCTTAGGGCATTAGGTGTTGAGACACCACTACGAGCTTAGTAACTCGGGTTGCAGATACTGATACATAGATAGTGCAATGTTTAATTCTCTTAAGCTTTTCTCCTCAACCCATGTAATAAGTGCTGAGCCAATAGCTCCCAAGTTAGTTGACTTTAGGGTATTACGTGTTAAAACACCCCTTCGGGCTTCATTGCTTAGGTTAGGGAGGCTAGGAAACCAAACTTATCTACATTTTTATTATCATCATTTTTTTTCTCTTTTTTTTTGGTTTTTTTCAAATTAAATACTATCTCTTTCCCGTAGTTGTTACCTTTAACAAAAAAGCATAAATAATGTAATAATCCAATATGCAACCCACAATCATATGTTAAAGTATGTGTGTGAAAATTCAGGTTTAATAATACATGTTAAATGAGTATATGAGCAGAATTAAATGATAATAATAAGAGAGTTTATAAACTTGAATATTTCAAGAAGTATTATAATAGACCTTGTTAAGAATGGTTACTAAGATGCGTCTCAAGAGTCACTTTAACAAAAGAGCTCCTTTACTCTACCATCTTAGTAATAACAATTTTGCACATACTTTATGAAATAGAAAACATAGTTAGTTAATTTTTTTTAAAGCTACTATCCTCTCCCCCCAACCAAAATGAGACATTGTCCTCAATATCCTAAAGCAGAAAAATAGAGTACAGAAGACATTACCTGAAATAACGAACACTGATAAACCTAAAATATATTTAAACAAATATAAGAAACAACAAAACACAATAATAAAAGCAGAAGACACAAAGATTCAAAAATGAAGACTCAAATCTAATCTAAGCTTTTTATGGCTTTTCTTAGATAACCAATTTATACGATTCATGAAAGGATCAATTACAAAAATGAAAGATTGTAGTTGATCAATCAATTATTCAGCAGTAGCAGCAAAGATTATGATTTATCGTGCATAAGATGTTATAAATTTCTGTTCCACGGCATGATTAAGAAAAGACAACAACTTATCATAATAACCACTAACATTTAACAGACCTATGAGTTTATGGTGAATGTGTAGTTGGGCCCAAGAGAAAATATGAAAGATCTCTTCCAATAAGCCTAGACCACCTGGTAAAGCAATGAAGGCATCAACATTGTTAAACTTTACATTCATTCGAGCAGACATTGTGGAGACCTGTAGTTTATCTCCAATTGTTTTTTCAATGATGTCCCCTTGTGCTAAAGCTTCGAGGACGGCCCTCATAACTTGACTACCTCCTAAAAATACAACTATTAACACACCTCCCATTAACCCAAGATTGCCTCCCTCATACACTAAATGAATCTTTCTCTCAACTAGTACCTGACCAAGATGATTTACTGATTCTAAAAACTCCTTTTCTTTTCCAGGACTAGAGCCACCGAAAACACAAATATTTCTTATGTGATGACCTGAGGAACTTGCCATTTCTACACATTTCTATATTTGTTGAATGTATAGGTTGAGTAGAAATGAAAGGAAGGAAGAGAGGATTTTATAGATGATAAATGAAAAATGCAATTATACCAACTATATGTAGGCCAACTAGAGTCTCACACACTATCTCTCTCTCTCTCTCTCTTTATTTATTTATTTTTGAAAAATCATGTGTATGTACAGGTAGTTATGATTGTGGCTCACATCTTTCCTTGGTTTTACATCCAATAACGGTTTAAACGCCCTTTATAGGTTGGGGATAGGCTTCCCATCCAGTTTTCTTAAAAACTAGCAAACAGGGTCTTTTTTTAGTCAGATTTCCAAGACTAAATCTATGTTTTTTTTTTTATGAAAATATGGCCATAAATCATGAATTGCACAATGCACAACTCCACCTGGATATGTCTCAAAAGTCAATAAAAGATTATCTAAAGATTTCTTATGTTTTGAAATAAATCCTGACTTTTGACAATTTTCACAAGCTTTGTAGAATGCATGTGACTCCTTGAACATGGTGGGCCAATAAAATCCATTTTGAAATATTTTTACGGCTGTCGTTTTTGACGAGAAATAACTCTCACATGCTTTAGAATGACAAAGTTGAATGACACTACTTACCTTATTGTCAGGATTGCATCTTTAAAATATTTTATCATGACAATATTTGAATAAGTTATGGTCATCCTAATAAAAGTTCTTCACTTCATTCAAAAACTTTTCTTTGTCTTAGGTACTCCAATTAGCTGGTAAATCTCCTGAAGCAAAAAAATTGATATTTTTATCATACCAAGGCATTGGACTAAGAGAAAGTAAGGATTCATCAGGAAACTAATCATCAATTGGTGTGATATCATATGTTGAATTTGTTGTCACTTTTGATAAAAGATCTGCATCAATATTTTTTGTGCCTTTTTGCATCCGTGATTTCTTCCTGAGAATAAATCATTTGGACATCTTCAGATTCATCAAACTCTATTTTACTCATAGTAGATTCAAATTGATCATAAACTAATTCATCAATAAGATCTACTTCATGTGAATCATTATCATCTCCAGGTTATTTACAAATATTGAAAATATTCATCTCTAATGTCATGTTTCCAAAAGATAGCTTCATCTATCCATTCGTACAATTAATCAATGCATTAGAAGTTGCAAGAAATGGACGTCCTAAAATAACAGAAAATGAATTACTTGCTTCAACAGGTTGTGTGCCCAAGATAATAAAATCCACAGGATAAATGAATTTATCGACTTGTACTAACACATCTTTAATTATTCCTCTAGATACTTTTACAGATCTATCGGCAAGTAAAAGAGTTACAGAAGTTGGTTTTAACTCACCTAGATTGAGACTTTGAAAAAATGAATATGGAAGTAAATTCATACTAGCTTCAAGATCAAGTAAGCTTCTTTCAATTTTATGTTCTCCAATAAAGCAAGAAATTGTAGAACAACCAGGGTCTTTATATTTCAAAGCATTATTATTTTGAAGAATGATACCTATTTGTCCAGCTAAAAAGGCTTTCTTTTTCACATTCAGTTTCTTCTTCACAGTGCATAAATCTTTCAAAAATTTAGCATAAGAAGGAACCTGTTTAATAACATTCAGCAAAGGTATATTAATCCTTACATGTTTGAAAGTTTCAAAGATTTTAAAGTTGTGATTGACTTTCCTTTGTTTGTTCATGACATAAGAAAATGGAAGTGCTGGCAGGGAATTAGTCTTTCTTTTTTTGTAAATTTTAGATTCAATCCCTTCCTTACCCTCAGAGATTGACTCATCATCTTTCTCACAAGGTTCAAGAGTGGGTTTTTCAATAACCTTACCACTACGAAGAGTAGTGACTGATTTAGCTTGATCCATATGTTCGCTTCCGGAACTAATTGTATTTGCATTGTATTGCCCCTTGGAATTTTGTTGTGGTTGAGATGGAAACTTACCTTTCTCTTGGAAACTAAGAGCAGATGTCAATTTTGTGAAAGTATCTTGAAATCTGTCATGTTTTGAGTAAGTTGAGTATTGATTGTCTCTTGCTTTTCAATGAATGCATGTAATATTTCCTCAAGATTTTTTCTAGGAGGTGGAGCATAAGGAGGTGCATATGCATGAGAATTTTAGAAATTATGGTGTGTTTAAAATGGTGGTTGTGAAGTTTGTACATTGTTATTATCACTTTTCCAAATGAAATTTGGGTGATTTCTCCAACGAGGGTTGTATGTTTACAAGTATGGGTTGTGGTTGGCCCTTTAGAAACTATTTAAAGTATGGGCTTATTCATAGAGACATTCCTTAAAAGAAGGCAAGGTTGGACACTTATCGGTTGAGTGTTCATTTGTTTCATATATTTGACACACAATGTTTTCAACAGATTTTAATTGACCACTCTTTTTCAATTCTAGTGCCTCAACTTTTCTAGCTAAAGATGCAAACTTGGCTTGAAGGTCATGATCTTCTTTAAAGTTGTACATACCTCCATTAAATGTATGAGGTTGAGTTTTATTCGGTGCCTCATAAGTACCTGTGGTGTCCTAATTTTGAGCATTTTCAGCTAATAAGTCTAAGTACTCTATTGCTTCATCAGAGTCTTTATCTTCAAAAGTTTCATTGCACATCAACTCACCATTTGCCTATCTCTAGGTGTTAACCCTTCATAAAAATATGAAACTTATCTCCATGTTTCAAAACCATAATGAGGGAAAATATTAAGCAAGTCTCGATACCTATCTCAACATTGGTAAAATGTTTCTCCTGGTTTTTGAGTGAAAGTGGTGATTTGTCTTTTGAAAGAGTTTGTTCTATGAGATGAGGAAAACTTCTTTAAAAATTGTTGTTACATTTCATCCTAAGCACAAATGGATCCTAGTCTCAAATTTTGTAGCCATGTTTTAGCTTTATCTTTTAATAAAAAGGAAAAAGCTTTAATCTGATGGTGTTCATGCTACAATTTGAGTCATTATAGGTGTTACAGACCTCCTCAAATTCCTTTAAATGCAAGTATGGATTTTCTAAATTTAAGCCATGAAAGAAAGGTAAAAGTTGAATAATATCTGGCTTAAAATTAAAATGAGATGCATCAGAAGGAAAAACTATGCATGATGGTGCACTTGTTCTTGTGGGATTTATGTGGTCTCTAAGCGTTCTAACACGGTTATTCCCATTATGAAGTGATTGATTATTTTTTGCGGCCATATATTCTGAAAATGATGAGGATACCCTAGAAAGTCTACCACTTGATGTACGTGACCACACTCTCATGCACGTGTAGGAATAGAATAAAAGAAACAAGAAAAAAAAGACAAAAAGAAACAAGAGAAACAAGAGAAAAAAAACAAAGTTATATACAAGAAAAGTGAAAAAGAGAAAA
>NW_011500039.1:459668-459795 GCF_000495115.2 Populus euphratica | reverse complement strand
TTAACAACAAATCAAGTTCCTTTCATAGCTCATGTCTCAATTTTACCATACAGAATGGATTATGAGAGTGCAAAGTATTTGTTGTACCAAGTGTTATACAACATAAATCTAGATTAGTCATTTAACA
>NW_011500039.1:456673-459173 GCF_000495115.2 Populus euphratica | reverse complement strand
CCACTTGAAAACATGAAAGTTGTAGGAAATTGTCTTAGCTTTCTTGGGTAAACAATTGAGGACAGATTCTGACTTTTTTGTTATTGCTATAGTTTGGACTTGAAAATTACCTTTTTAAATCTTAGGCTCCATATGAAAGTTATAGGTCTATGTCTTACCTTTCCATCCATATAAAGTAGACCTAAATACAAGATCTAAAGCTCCAGATATGACCGAAATACCAATCAGTATTCCGGTTTGGACTACACCAACAGCTCTTTTCTAAGTTTGGCCATCTCTTTGTCATTTCAATTTCAGTTCTTAAATTCATCAATCAATCATTTCATTTATGTGATAGGTCTGCATTTAAAATAAACATTTTCCACAAATTAAAGGTTTTAAAATATGTTTTAGTTAAAGAGTTATTAATATTTCAAGTGCAAACTGATGATATAAAACTTTGATAAAAAAAAAAATTACACTTTTAAATACTAATCACAAAGCTTGATCACTAATAATATAAATATTAAATGATAAAATAAAAAAATAAATATAAGATAAAAAATAAATAAATAAACCAAGTAAACAAGAGCAAACCTTTTAAATTTGGGCTAAGATCTCAAACTCGCAACCCATTAAATGCTAGACTTGGACTAAATCAATAAGCTCAATTCTCAACCAATTTAAGTATATTCAAAGAAGAACAACAAATAAAAAGACCCGAGAAAACTAAGTGCTTTCACTTATTTTTAAAATTTGTGAAAAATCCTACAAAAAGTAGATAAATAAAAACAACAAACCTCGATTTCTAATTAAATAAATGCTAAAGGATGAAACTTAAAAAACATAGTTTAAAGAAAGGGGAAAGAACCAAATAAATCTGAATGAACTTCTTAAACCTAAGTTAATTTCTTAAACCTAAAGCCCATGTAATTCTAGACTCAAACTCCATTAAAAAGCTCAATTTCTCACCAGTTTAACGTGTAATGATGAAATAAAAAAAATCATCAATTTTAAAAAATTTATCAAAGCAAAAAAAAAAATAGTAATAAAACTAGGAATCAATTTTGATAGGAAAAAAAACCTAAGTATGATGAAATTAAAAAAAAATCTCAAATAAAAAAAAACAATAAAAGAAATGGGAAAGATTAAAAAATGAAAAGGGGAGGAAATTGTAAATAAATCTTAATTTTATAAATTGTTTAAAAAATTTATTCCAAAATAAAATTTAAAAATAGAATAAAAAAAATATCAATTTAAACAAGTAGCTAAAAAAACCCAACAAATAATGACAAATAAAAAGACTTGAGATTAATAGGGTCATTTTCAAGACCATTAAAAACTTCTACAGAAAACGAATAAGTAAGAACAATAAAACCTAGTTTCCAATTAAATAAATGATAAAGGATGAAAATAGGGATAACAAACTTAAACAATAATAAAAACCACAAAAACCTAAGATGAAGCTCCTAAACCTAGTATAATATTTAAAGCTCATATCCCATGAAATTCTGGATTCGGGTTCAATTATCAAAAAATTTAAAGTTGAATGATAAAGTCATGAAAAATAAATAAATCTTGAGACGATCCAAATAAAGTCAAATTTAAATTTTGGCATAAAATTTCCTATTATCTAATTTTACGTTATTGAACATAACTCCAAAGTCAACCATTGGATCGAGCTAAAATTTGACATGAAGATTGCGGAGGTATTGGTCTATATTGGGGTAACCTTTCAGATGAATCGGAGTTTGGAAAAAACATGCGATATAGGTCAGAACATGCTATATAAATTTTATTATTTACTTCCTTTTGACTTATAGACTTTCTATTTTGCTAAAATTATTTTCCTACAAGGATGTGGCAGCTTGTGAAGAATCTCCTATCTCTACAAGGATTTTTAATGGGCTGCACTATAGTTTTCAAGTGTGGTAAGGATTTATAGATGTTTAAGAATCCTTTTTTTACAAAGATTTCTTATTCATCCGAACTACAACAAGGTAAAAGGACTCTAGAATTAATTCTACCTTCAGATCAAATTTTCTAGTCTATTTGAAACTTTTCAGGGTGATAAATCTAATTCTAGCATATTTAGGATAGTAATTTTTGAATTTTTATTATTTTCTTCTTAGTCTTTGGGTTATTATTAATTATTTGGGTTAATTGTAAGTGGGTCTCATTTAAGTGCACTTAAGTGGGTCCATTAAAGTTTATTTAAGTCTAAAGTTAGAATAAATAAAGGCATAACTAGACATGTAAGTTAGATAGTTCAGATTAATAAAACTTCATGTTTACTGCACTCTGTGTGTGTGTGTTGGTGAGATACTCTCAGAAACTTTTCAGGGTGATAAATCTAATTCTAGCATATTTAGGATAGTAATTTTTGAATTTTTATTATTTTCTTCTTAGTCTTTGGGTTATTATTACTTATTTAGGTTAATTGTAAGTAGGCTACATATATGTCCACCTAAGGGGGGTCTATTAGGGTTTCTTTAAGTTTAGAGTCATTATAAATAGAGGA
>NW_011500039.1:425803-456579 GCF_000495115.2 Populus euphratica | reverse complement strand
TGTGTGTGTGTGTTGGTGAGATACTCTCATTTCCTTGGTTCTATAAAGAACTGAAAAATAACTTATCGAGAAACAACTGACTTTGTGGCATTATCCTTATACTTTTCGTTCGCGAATCAATATTTGTTAGGTAAGGGTTTTCATTTCCAATAGTGTTGGTGCTTAGATACAAGTTATCTTTATGTCACACTCTTATCAAACCTCATTTACTTTCCAGGACTTGGTGTATTTACATATAGGTGAGGTTTGCATCATTTGGTATTAGTGCTTGGCTCCATTAATCAGGTTATATCCTTTTGAAATCTTTGTTTCTTATTATTTTCACAAAAACACCTTAGTGTCCAATTTCTTCTTCTTCTTAAATTTATGACATATAAAAAAATTATTATTTCATTTTTTTATTGTCCAAAATATATCAGTAGCATAAAAAAAAAGGAAAGAAAAGACTAATTGTTCAAAAAGACATTTGTTGGGTTCTACCGTAAAAAACTAAACAAGGGAAAATTGGATCAAATCAATTTGAAATTAGCTCAAATTTGATTCTCTAATTATTGGGGTCCTAATCACACTATATTAATTTTAGGGTCAATTGGATATCTTTTTCTTTTGTTTTCAATTTCGGGTCTAATCAGATCTAATTCATAATGTTTTTGTATTAGTATATCAAACCTTATCGTAAATTACTCAAACTTTATATTCTGTCTTTTGGGTTAAAATCGCACTATATTTTAAATTTTAGCTCAATTGGACATCATTTATTTTAGGTTTCATATTCATACTTAACTTGTCGTAAACGAGTCTGTTTTGCGTCAACTTTTAAAATTCACTTTCTTTCTATTGCTTTCACTTCTTGCAATATATTTTTAACATATCTACCATATTTAGGTGTTGTTTCATCATTTTTCATATTTCATTTATGTTTTTATTCGAGTTTTCAATTTTGTTCATATTTCAAATAGATTCACTTGCTACTTGCGAGACTATCATCGCAGTTTTATTTTGCTTGGTTTTTGGTTTTGATTGCTTCTTGAGTCAAATATACATATTTGGATTGCACTACTAAGTTGGTTCTATTTGGTGTTGGTTTTAGTTCCGCAAGAACTACAAGAATGTGAGACGAGAAGTGTGAGCGTGTGAGGATATTAAAAGTGTTTGAGCGAAACACGAGCGACGTGAGTATATTTTTTTACCACTAACCAATTTTTACAGGTATTATCTTGTCAAATCAAAATAACACACCACCTCTTCCCAAGGGAGATCTTAAGTTTCAAATGTAAGCCATGACACAAATGATGGAGAGGATCAATTTTGTGATGGGAAACGTGTGTGACAAACTTGATAGGGTGGAGAGATATAGTAATGAGGGTAGTATAAACAGCCAAGACATGAAGAAGGTTGGGGCTGAATTGAAAGCAAATAGTGGCAATAGGGTCGAAAGGCCAAGGTGAGTTGATAAGAGGAGATCCAATATGAGTAATGAAGAGAAATGAAGGTTATGAGTTTCAAATATTTATGCTTAAAATGCTTTTATTATGTTAGGTAAAGAGCACGAGGTTGAATGACTTATAAAGGTTTATAAAGAAACAAATAAAGAATGTGAAAAGTGAAGAACTTTAATTCAGCGTTAAAGGGATAACAAACGAAAGAGGATAGAATGGTTATCATTAAAAGATTTACACGTAAGTAAATGGGAAGACATTCTTATTTGAAATTATTATCGGCATCTACATTCATATAATATTGTTACAGGCAGTTGTGTGAAAGAAAAGAACTCAAATGAATGAAATAAAAGGCTAAGGAATTGTCCATCAAACATGTTGGTGATTCGAGGAAATGATACAATTAAAATAAGGTGAGATTCAGATTTTGACATAAAATTTTCTATTGTCCAGTTTTACGCTATTAAGCATAACTCTAAAATCAACTGTTAGATCGAGTTGAAATTTGACATGAAGATTCCAGAGATATTGGTCTATATTGGGGTAAAGTTTCAAATGAATTGGAGTTCAGGAAGAATATGCAATATATTTCAGAATAGACTATATGAATTTTGTTATTTATTTCCTTTTAACTTCTGGACTTTTTATTTGGCTAGAATTCTTTTTCTCCAAGGATGTGACAGCTTGTTTTGAGAATCTCCTAGTTCTACATGGATCTTTAATGGGATGTAGTATAGTTTTTAAGTGTAGCAAGGATTCATAAATGTTTAAGAATTATTTTCTTATAAGGATTCTTTATTCATCCCAACTACAACAAGAAAAGAAGACTTCATAATTAATTTTACCTTCAATTAGATTTTCTAGTTTATTTGAAACTTTTTAAAGGTGACAAATTAAAAGGGTTGAAATTGATTTTTTTTAATTTTATAGATTATTTAAAATAATTAAAGAAAAAAAACCCAGAAGTGAAAAAAAAAAATTAATGAAGAGGCTGTTCTGAACGGATATTCATAGGCTGATGTCTTGTATAGCAATATATGTCAACTAAACCAGTGTATCTGTGCCATCATCCGTGACTTTGTTTTCTTCTTCCTCAACGAACGGATGAAGATTTCCATTTGGATAATAGTGTTGGATCACCAAAACGGATGCTGTATTGGAGAAGTTGGAGGATGCCAAAATGCTTCCAACAGGACCCAGTTCTGGAGTGTCGGTTGAGATCAACAGAGGAGCTATGGGTGGCATTCTTCCTACCATGAAGAGATTGCTCTTGCTCATTGATTTCAATGCTGCAACAACGTCTGCCTTACTCTCTACCACTCTTTCCTCATGTGTCACTGAATCTTGCAGCTGTTTGGCAGCATGCTGGACGAATTCAGAGAAGAAGATCTCGCTATCAGCCTGGCTGTTAGAATTTTTGTCATTCTCAACCCTGTTCACATTGGTATCGTGGCCTTCTAATGTCAATAGCGTCTTCCCTGATGCGGGCACAAACTTAAGGACCGTAAGCATGATTCCAGGGTGCTCCGCCATTCTCATCCCGTAGGCTAGAGCTTCCATGTCGTCACTACCTCCAAAGAAAGGGACTACAATCTTGGAGGACACATCACTGGCCGAGACTTGGGTGGTGCCTCCGAAGCCACGGTCAATGAGAATACCAACAGAACATGGAGAATGACGGAGGACGCGCTGGTTTACCTCCTGCAGCGAATGCCCCAAAGACTCCAAGCTTCCGTCCACTCTCTGGTGCTTGTGGAATGGGAGGAGAATCATGGCAGCACGCTTTTGGTGTGCGCTGGTGCAGATGTCCTCGTAGATAGTGTTGAGAGCAGAGATGGCAGTCATGGGACGGATGGTGACACTGCTGAGTTGCTGATAAGCTTCAAAAGCAATCACCATTTGATCTCTATCATCACGTTTCTTGTTCCAAAAAGGGAGTCCATTTTTGCGGGCTTTATGAACCATTGAAATTGCAGATGATCGCTCTGAAAGTTCCATGAGGTGCATGGCATACACGCAGAGGCGTCCTCGCTGCCGTGTTCCTCGGGAACACTCCACAAGGTTGATCATAGTAGGAATATTGCGGCTGCTATGGAAGCAGGCCAGCAGTCGAAGCTCTGTGTCAAGATCCTTGCGTTTGACAGTACGGTTCTTGTAAGGCGCTCCCTTTCTAGCAGGCTTATACACGGCCATCACGATTGGCGTAGTGATGAAGGTGGTGAACAGCGCCATTAAAACTAAAACGGCAAAAGTCTGATCATTGAGCACCTGCATAAGACACAAGCGCTACGAATTCTGAGTGATGCTGCCTAGAGCTAGCTAGCTAGCTAGCTAAGCAATGAACATGAGTACTTGCCTTGCGATCCTTGCCGATATTGAGGACAATGAGCTCCACCAAGCCTTTGGTGTTCATTAGGAATCCAAGAGCCGCAGCTTCTCTAAAGGGCACCTTAAAAAACATCCTTGACACAATCAATGTCCCAATTATCTTACCGAAACAAGCCGTGGCAATTACGAGCACAAGCAAGCCCCAAGATTGTGCTCCACTTATGGTTGCAACGTTGGTCTTGAGCCCGCTGGATGCGAAATAGAGTGGCAGAAAGAGCCCCGCCACAAGATCCTCTATCTTCTCTATAAGAACCCGAAGCTTGAGTTCCGCCAAAAAACGGGCCAGGACTGGGAAAGCGGTGATGGAGAGAGAGACGCCCATGAAGACAAGGAAAGGGGCGTGAGCGCTTCCTTTGGATATGGTGGAACGAAGAACAAATGAGGTGCCGATTCCTAAAAGGAAAGGAAGGGTGATGCCAGCGCCGGCTATTGCCAAGGACTTCTTTCCAGTGCGACGAATGGATCGAATGTCAAGCTCTAAACCCACCAAAAACAAGAAGAAAAGGAGACCGATGTTGGCGACCGTGTCCAGGACAGTCATGCTCTTGGGTGGGAACACCGTGTGAAGAAATCTCTCGCTTCTTCCCAAAGCAGATGGTCCAAGCAGTATTCCTCCCTGCAAAAATTTCTCAACTCCTTTTATCGAAGAACAAAGTCGTTGATATATGAAAGACAAGATCACGTGCACGATGATGATGGTATTCAAGAGCAGAAACTTACAATGATCTCAGCAATGACTCTGGGTTGCCTGAGGGGTTTGTGAAGGAATGCAAGGGTCCTTGTAAAAGCGACGACCAAACATATCTGAAGGATCAACAAAGGAAGCGCATAATCTAATGGATTCTCATGCTGAAACGCTCCATTTGACGTTGCCTTCATAGGCTTTGGCAATGCAGCTGTTACATTAATTGTGTTGGTGGCCATATTCTCACACGAACTCCGGACAAAAACCGGCCCCCCAAAAATTTCCCAAGTCTAGAATGGATTCCAGAAGCATACAGAGCTCAAAATATTATGAATAGGTTGTATTGTTGTTCTTCGTATTATTATTTTCGAAATGCTGGAAAAAAATGATGTGGGGTGAGGTTAGTACTGGATAAAAGAAAAATTGATAAGAACACATCAAGAATCAAATTGCTACATGCGAACTTGCTTTGAATATTGGCATACATGCATCCTTCCAGTGATATTGTATGGTTTGGTTACCCGTATTAAATTAAGATTTGGACCCTCTTCTAAATCAAATTATTTATTCCTAATTTCTTTTAAAAAAAAATATCAATCTCAATATTTGATTTTTTAATAAATAAATAAATAACAACAACTAAAAAATTATAATTTTCCTTAAAAATCCGCCTGCATCCATTCTAATATCAACATCAAGCATTTTTAACACTCATAGTAACCTTGCAATCTTCGGTCTCTATAATACTATTTTTATTTAACGATAAGAAGTATATTTAGATTAGCTTGCATCTTAATTAAAATTAATTTTCTAAAATGATTTTAAAAACCTTTTTATATATTCAAACAAATGTACTCTAATTTGAAACAAATTAGAGTTTTGATCCTTTTTCACTTGCTTTTGTCGGTAATCAGTATATATATATATATATATATATATATATATAGAGAGAGAGAGAGAGAGAGAGAGAGAGAGAAACCTTTAGGATAGTGGAATGAACTTGTGGGGATTGGCGAAATTAATTGGTTTCATTTTCTATCCAAAAAAAAACAAATGGAATAAAGATTTGGAAGCCTTAATTATATATCTTAATGAATAAAAAGCATATAAAAACAAAAGTGCAAAGCATTATCTTGTGTTATAAAACAATAACACAAAAGAGAATTTTGTTCTTAAAGCTTCTCATTAGATTATTTTCTTAATTTGTTTTCTTCTTTGATTTCTTACCAATCATAATCAATTATTTCTTACTAACATAAATGGAAGTCCAAAAATATGATATGTAGGGCCTTTAGATTTTTTATTGGTAAATTATTTTCTTTGAAAACTGAGATTTTTTTATGTGGATGATCTTGATTTCTTACTAATCATAATTATATTTTTTGAAAAGCATAATAAATTATGTTTTCATGATTTTTTTCCTTCGATTACTTGGAAGCATACTAAATTAATTTGATTTTATACTGATCATAATAAATTATTTCTTACTAATATAGATGGAAGTTTAAGAATATGATTAATATTTATTAGGTCTATAGAATTCTCTTTTTTCGGTAAATTATTTTTTTTGGAAACTGGAATTTTTTATGTGGGTAATCTTTGATTTCATATTAATCATAATTACATTATTTGAAAAGCATAATAAATTAATTTATATTCAATGCTTTTTAAAAAAAAAATTATGTTCGATTATTTGGAAGCATAATAAATTATTTTGATTTCATATTAATCATAATTACATTATTTGAAAAGCATAATAAATTAATTTATATTCAATGCTTTTTAAAAAAAAAATTATGTTCGATTATTTGGAAGCATAATAAATTATTTTGATTTCATATTAATCATAATTACATTATTTGAAAAGCATAATAAATTAATTTATATTCAATGCTTTTTTAAAAAAAATATCTTCGATTATTTGGAAGCATAATAAATTATTTTGATTTCTTACTAATCATAATAAATTATTTATTACTAATACAGATGGAAGTTTAAGAATATGATCTATAGGGCCTATAAAAAAAAAATTCGGTAAATTATTTTCTATGAAAACTGGGATTTTTTTATGTGAGTGATAAGTTTAAAAGTCATAAGAAGTTTCTAATCCATGATTTTCTTTTCTTTTCTTTTATTCTTTTATTATTAGGAAGAATAATAAATTATTTTGATTTATTACTAATATAGAATGAAGTATAAGGCCTTTAGAATTCTGGGTTTTTTTCTTGGGAAATTATTTTCTTTGGAAACTGTGATTTTTTATGTGATTTCTTATATACTAATCATAATTACAATCTTTGGAAAGCATAATAAATTTTTATTTATATGATTTTCTTAACTTTTTTTTTTCTTTTTTTATTACTTGGATCTTCGTCTAAATTAAGATTTGGCTACCCATATTAAACCTACCTTTTCCGACCATTCAAGTCAAAGCTGGAAGATGATATGGCATATTAGTTTATGGAGTCAATATAAAATGTCAGTAATTACAACCTGAAAACCATGAAATTTCTCAAGATATGTAATATACTAGTCAATAATATCTGAATTCACATCCAACTACAAGGAAGTTGGGAATTTAATTCATAATCACTGGTTATTTATTAGAGTTGATCAGAATGAATGATTTTAAAAAAAAAATATTACTTTAGTTCATATATAAATATCTAATAGGATAGTGGAATGAACTTGTGGGGATTGGCGAAATTAATTGGTTTCATTTTCTATCCAAAAAAAAACAAATGGAATAAAGATTTGGAAGCCTTAATTATATATCTTAATGAATAAAAAGCATATAAAAACAAAAGTGCAAAGCATTATCTTGTGTTATAAAACAATAACACAAAAGAGAATTTTGTTCTTAAAGCTTCTCATTAGATTATTTTCTTAATTTGTTTTCTTCTTTGATTTCTTACCAATCGTAATCAATTATTTCTTACTAACATAAATGGAAGTCCAAAAATATGATATGTAGGGCCTTTAGATTTTTTATTGGTAAATTATTTTCTTTGAAAACTGAGATTTTTTTATGTCGATGATCTTGATTTCTTACTAATCATAATTATATTTTTTGAAAAGCATAATAAATTATGTTTTCATGATTTTTTTCCTTCGATTACTTGGAAGCATACTAAATTAATTTGATTTTATACTGATCATAATAAATTATTTCTTACTAATACAGATGGAAGTTTAAGAATATGATTAATATTTATTGGGTCTATAGAATTCTCTTTTTTCGGTAAATTTTTTTTTTTTTTGGAAACTGGAATTTTTTATGTGGGTAATCTTGATTTCATACTAATCATAATTACATTATTTGAAAAGCATAATAAATTAATTTATATTCAATGCTTTTTTAAAAAAAATATCTTCGATTATTTGGAAGCATAATAAATTATTTTGATTTAGTACTAATCATAATTACATTATTGGAAAAGCATAATAAATTATTTATTACTAATACAGATGGAAGTTTAAGAATATGATCTATAGGGCCTATAAAAAAAAAATTCGGTAAATTATTTTCTATGAAAACTGGGATTTTTTTATGTGAGTGATAAGTTTAAAAGTCATAAGAAGTTTCTAATCCATGATTTTCTTTTCTTTTCTTTTATTCTTTTATTATTAGGAAGAATAATAAATTATTTTGATTTATTACTAATATAGAATGAAGTATAAGGCCTTTAGAATTCTGGGTTTTTTTCTTGGGAAATTATTTTCTTTGGAAACTGTGATTTTTTATGTGATTTCTTATATACTAATCATAATTACAATCTTTGGAAAGCATAATAAATTTTTATTTATATGATTTTCTTAACTTTTTTTTTTCTTTTTTTATTACTTGGATCTTCGTCTAAATTAAGATTTGGCTACCCATATTAAACCTACCTTTTCCGACCATTCAAGTCAAAGCTGGAAGATGATATGGCATATTAGTTTATGGAGTCAATATAAAATGTCAGTAATTACAACCTGAAAACCATGAAATTTCTCAAGATATGTAATATACTAGTCAATAATATCTGAATTCACATCCAACTACAAGGAAGTTGGGAATTTAATTCATAATCACTGGTTATTTATTAGAGTTGATCAGAATGAATGATTTTAAAAAAAAAATATTACTTTAGTTCATATATAAATATCTAAAATATTTATTTATTAGAGGATGAGGAGGTATTATCGAATTGAATTCAAAATGGATATGATGATATTATATAAACATATACTATAGGTAAATTATTTATAATTTTATTGTTGAATATACATATAAAGACATAATTGAAATATATATTAAAATCATATATATATATATATAGATGATGGTTCAGTTTTCAAGTGCTTTTCTTTTCTTGGTCATGTAGCGTTTCCTTGAGTTGGAGATATCAGAGTCAAGTTCGATGACTGCATCAATTGATTTTGGGTTCATGAACTTGTCATTATCAACTATAGCAAAATTTTTGTCGTGTAGTTTTCTATATATTGTCATTTCTATCTTTGGCATAAAAGAGAGGAGAAAAATCATGTTCAAAAGTCACGATATTGATTGCTTTTGTAGTGCAATCAAACTTTTCTCTTCCTTTTTTTTTTGTATTATTCTTAGATTTATTCTTTACTTGTTAGGTAGAGTTTCTAATCATTGATTTATTGCCCTAAAAATCTAGCAAAGAGACGAAATCAAAGACTAGAACAATTTCTTCTTCTCAGTTTGTCCTCAAAGGACTCTTGCCTTGTTTGATTGTGATGCAGAAGATAAATGATGTATGGGACTAAGAGAAAGGGTGGTTGAAAAATGCAGACAGGAATCCAAAATTAGAAATAAAAAAACTCGCAAAGCTCTTTTTTTTTTTTTTTAGATTAACGTGGGTGTCCAAGCCATCTTGCACGCCCTACGACTAATCTCACGAGCCCTGAAGTTAACGATCATATAAGCCTCCAATGACTATTATATAAGTAATCAAGAACTCAAATATGAAACTACATAGAGAAAAAAAAATCCTTTTTTTCTTACATACGACACTTATACATGATGAAGAAAAACTTGATTCAACCACCACTGCATATAAGAAAAAAGGGCTTTGCGAGTTTACATTGTTGATTTGGGGCTAAAGAAATCAACATTTCGGTGGGGGCACATACTTTTGTAACCCAATTTTTCACCCTATGTTTGTATACATTTAAAAAAAAAGGTCAAAAAAATTGTCTTTTCAATAAATTTAGTTAATTTTAATTATTTTTTATTTTCATCAATTTTATTTAATTCGTGTGTGTCAAAAAATCATGAAATTCATAAAAAAAAAAATCTATACAAAAAAACAATGTAGCTAGGATTGAAATTGGGCCAATATAATTGAGCATTGAAGGGAAAAATAAAGTTTGGAAATTTTTAGACCATAAATATGGGTTTTAATTGAAGAAATGGAGAAAAGGGCTTAATTGGTTTAATTTAGCTAAGATTGAAATAAATTGAAGTTCAAGGATGAGTTTGAAACCAATAGTCAAGTTAGAAAATCAATTAAGGGATTAATTAAGAAAAGAAATTGAAATCAGTAATTTAGATCAATGATTAAATTGAAAGTATTAGAGAAATTAGAGGGGTCATTCTAATTCTTTCAGAGGTAAAATTCAAAGAAATTAAAAGGAAAGAGGTAGAATTAACTTGAATTAGGAAAATCAAAATGCCATGGACTTAAACGCAAAAATCACTAAAATGAGAGGATGAATTTGAAGTTAGGCATGGGAACCTAATTTCAATTAAGAAACAAAAACAATAAAACGATGCATTTTGATTAAATTAGGGAAGAACGGACTGATTAATATATAAAGGAAACAATGTTGTTTTATTCTTAATTTTGTAGAAATTCTGGATTTCAAAAGAACTTCTACGAGAGGTGGTCTTTTGCCTTTATTACAACCCTAATCTCAAGAGACACAATAACGCTTTTCTTTTAAGCAAAACTAACCTCTTGTATAAATTTTTAGAACCAATATATATTTTAATATCTCTAATTACTAAATGGTGATTCTGAAATTTTTATGATATATATTTTTAATTTTTTGTCATGATATTTATCAAGATGCAAAATATACATGATGTAAAAGAATCATTTTAATCCAATAGCTTAAACTTATGGGTGAGATTTTAAGATATGATTTATATTATTTTTTAACACATCACCTCAAATAAAAGCTCTTTGAACTTAAAACTTGCACAGACTCATACTATCTTGTGCGTAATTTTTATCAAACAAATAGAGATTGTAAAATTCAAACTCATGACTGCTTTGTTATCAAGACTTTAATATCATGTCAAAAGAACCATTTTAACTTAATAGTTTAAACTTGTAAGTGAGATTATAAAATCTAATTTATATTATTCTCTAATACAGAATATAATTTTAACGGTGGAGACAACGAAATGGGTGCCTTTGAAATATGACTAAAGAAATACCCTTTGAAAAGGATAGAACAAAGTTCAGTTTTTAAAAAACACTATCATTATAAAATATATATATATATATATATATATATATATATATATATATATATTCATTGAGATATGGTATTTCGCAAGTTGGATATTGCTATATTTGCTATAAGAAAGGAAAAATGATTGATTTACCCATTCAAAGCAATCTATAGAAAGGTTGTCTTTTACATGATATACCATTTCTTGTTTTTAATAAAATATATCATTTTCTGTTATGAAACCCGAAAAGAATTTGTGGAAAAATCTATAAAAAAAAAAGTTCAAAATATAATTTTTAATAAACTAATCAAAATAGATTTCTTAATAAAATACTAATATTTATAAAATACTATACCTATATTATATATGTAATATAGCACCTCTACCTATATAATATAAAATGGAATAATAATATTATTCTAAATTTAATATTAAATATTAAATAATAGTATCATACATTAACTAAATTATACTTCTATTACATAGAATTCTATTCTATATTAATTTTGAATTATACTTCTATATTGATTTATATATTTATATTAATATATTAGTATTAATTAAATAAATTCAATTTAGTAACTGAATGTTAGGGCAAGAAAATACTCATTTGTTTTGTGCTACACCACGTAAGGTATAGCAATAAAAAAAAAAAAGATATTTTACAATGTTAATTGTTGTTACACATCTTTGGATTCCCACATAAAAAATAAGAAAATACAAAAAAATATGAAAAAATATTCAGAAGAAATCCAAAAAATAATAAAAGGGAGAAAAGGATGTTGGAATGATAAAAAATGATCAAAAATTGGTTGAGAAGGTTCAAAAATACAAAAGGTTGAAATTTAATAATATATTGTTAACTAATGAGAACCCTGTTAACAAAGAAAATTTAATTTTTTTTAATATATATATTCAAAATTAGATGTTTATAAACTCAATTAAATTTTATCTAAGGTTTAATTAAATTTATAGAGTGTTTGATTGTAAAAACAATTAGTTTTTAAGTCAATTTAGGCTTTTATTAGAAGAAATTAAGGTTCTGCGATCCAATTATAATTTTAAAAAGTTGATTTGGTCAGATCAGGGGCTTAATTGTATAATTATTGAAGTTTAATGGCTAATTAAGGATTTAATTGAAATAATCTAAAACTAAGGACCAAACCGGAAAAGGTGTTAAAATCAAGATATCCAATTACAATTTTTCCAGGGGCTTGATTACAAAATTATAAAAACATCCAAGGATTAAATCAAAAATATCCATTTAAAATTTTAAAAAGGCACTAAAACTATTCATTGTTTTCTTCGTTGGCACTAAAAACAAGGGAAGACAATGGAGTTGCAATCAAAGGGAGGCATGTCTCGCGGCTGATATTCCTTACTACCATGATGCACGTCAACCGTTACTATATTCCTACCATAACGCATGTATTCTCTGGCTATAAAAGCCAGAAAAGGGACCGAACAAGAAGGAGGAAAAAAGCAGAGGAGGGGGGACGTAAAGAAGAGAAAAGGATGAGACAAAGAGGGAGGGAGATGAAGAAAAAAAAAGAAAATACAAGGTGGGAAAGAAAAAAACAAAGGGAAAAACCAAGAAAAAGAGCTGAGTGAACGAAGAAATGCAGAAGGCAGGAGGAAGAAGAAGAAAATACAAAAACAACCAAAGTAGTGTCCCCTGCTTACCACTACCCATCTTCCTCTTTGTTGCCACCAACAACACCACTAGCACCTCCACGAAGCCACTGAAGAGAGGCAAGAACACTATTGATGGGGGAAATGAAAAACAGAGGAAACAGAAAACACGACGAAGCAAAAGAGAGAAGAAAGAGAAGCAATGTTTGCTACCACAACCGGCTGCCAAGACAACAACGCCACTGTAAGCCCAGCTACCAGAGCATCTCCATTCTAGGTGACACTATTCTCCTTCTTCTTGTCTGTCTGGTTGGTCTATTACATGCAGAACGTGTATTGTTCACGTTTCTGCAGCAAGGAAAATAGTTAATTGGTTCCTATGCATCAGTACAATAACCCGTTAATTATAATTAGCGTGTTACTGTGCTGAGCACAGTAACCAATTGCATTGTTGGTTTCGAGCTGGAACATCAACCCAGCAATCCAGCCACAAGTAGGTTCTCTATTGAGCCGATTCTAGCCTAATTTCATATAGGTCGAGCTAAGCCAGTCTAAAAACAAAATTTCTTTAAAAATTATTTCAAAAGAATCTGTGATTTTCCACAAATATTTTACTATATTTTCATCAATATTAGTTTGTATTTTAATATTGTAACGATATAAATCCGGTATTACAATACTTGATTTTCATCAACACATTAAAAAAATAATATATATGTTATTTTTATATATACAACCAAGTCTCTCAAACAAAAAGATCATATAATATTTTCATACAATAAATAAAAAAAAATGTTCTAGCATGCATTATGGACTTTAATAGTCAGTTTGTTAAAGTCATGAAGACAAGGCCACCATTTCAAAAAAATCCAAAAAAAATATTTGGTTTTCTTTTAGTATTTGGGGTTACAATCTTATACATAAAATATATTTCGGATATTAAATTTTTTTGTTAATGTTAGAATGGTTAGATTTTACCCGATAAGATAAGGATCTCCTTACCGAGAAGGACTTTTTATAAATCATAGACGGACCAACAATCAAAAAACATAACAAGACCTTATATTTTATCAGATAATAAAATAATACAGCTTACCTTATATAGGACATATTTGAAGTGTTAATACCTTCTCTTTACACAACTAGTCTTCATACTTGATCTCTAAGACCACTTAAGATTTTTAATGACTAAAATATTAGATGGTGACTCTCATTCTTGCTTTCCACAAATAAAAGATAAGAATTCCTTGTTTCTCTATATTTGCTGGATAGATAGAAGATAAGATATTTTAAGGGTGGATGTTTTCACCGCGACAGTGCACACGTAAGTTATTAAACATACTCATTTTTCAAACTCCGGCTTGTACCTTTTACATATGATTTTTTTTCCCTTTACAACCAGTAATAAAAAAGACTCAGTGGTACTTCTTTTCTTTGTTTTTAGGATATTTGTTGAAGCCTAATGAATTTTTAGAGTCAAAATTATGACATAAACCCATTTAAAAATAAATCTCAATCTAACTCAATAAAAATCAAATATAATATAATAGTAAGTTACATGAATTTAAAAACAATTCACTTTAGCTATGGATATGGACAAGCTAGAGTTTGAAAAATGAGTATTTTTAGTGATTGGGTCTATTAATGCGTATTTTTTTTTTATTTCAGCTTTATTCTTTATCTTGAGTTATTCTTGTGAGCAAGCTTATGAGAATAGAGCAAGTAATTTTTAGAATTTTTTTGGTGTTTAGAAATAATTAATGATATCTTACTAGTTATTTATTGAAATACATTTTTTTTAAAAAAAAAAAAGAGATAGATACAAGGAAAATAAAAGAAATCCTAATTGAAAATATTTTTATTACTTTTAGTAGATTATATTTTATCTCTTCTCTTTATGTCGGTTGTTTTTATTCAAAATAATCCCTAAAAATAACTAATAAGATATCACTAGATACTTTTTTAGCACCATAAAATTTTTGTTGTATTAGTTGCCCAAAAACTAATGAACACCTAAATTGGATATAACACAAACACACGCTTTAAAACTTAATCTCTTAGCAAAGTTATTATATGTCTTAAGACAAATTATTATGGATTGAAACAATATAATTACTATTTTGCTCTTTTAAACAAAAGTTATTGAACTGGCTATTAGGGGTAATACAATAGCTTACCAAGGTCCATTAATAATTATTAGAATGATTAAGGGCATATTGTTCTTTTCAACTTTTTTATGCATGATAGAATAACTAAATTATTTCTAAAAAAATTATTTAACAGGAATCTAAGGTTTTTTTGACTTTTTTTTTAAGTATAGTAAAATAACTAAATTATTCTTAAGAACAAAAAAAAAATTAACTACATATAGGGGCTTTTTTTATTTTCTTCCTGATTTTTTAGTAATAATCAAGTTGACTTAGAATCAAGTTGATAATTTAATAAATATAAATATTATTTAAAAAAAAACAGTGATTGACATGTACAATGCATGAATCAACGTGCAAGTTGTTTTTGTGCTATTTGGTGGCTTCTAGGATAACAATCGAATCATCATCGTGGCCTCTCTATCCCTAGATAGCGCATATGACTTATTGACCTTCAGTTTGGTGTTGGTGGATTATTCTCTTCTTCTTTCTTTTTCCTTTTCATTTCTCTATTCTCATTGATTTTTACACCTAACCATTTGAATTTTCAAAGCAATTCTTCAATTTATTTTTCTTTAAATTTGATTTGTTTTAATTACTATTTATTTTATTTAAAATAATTGATAGAATTTGAATTTTGTTTTCCAATTTTATACTCCAATTTTTTTTATTGCTATTTATTTTATTTAAGATAATTTTTAAAATTAATTTTTTTATGATTTTATCCTCCTTTAGTTTTTCTTCCTATCAGATTTTATTTTCATTCTTTAGGTTGCTATTTTTTTATTCTATCAAATTTTTTAAATTGATATTTTTTTATTTTCATTCTTCAACATTAAATCAGTTGGGAATTGAGCTTCTTGATTGAATCTAAATTTAGAATTTCATGAATTGTGACTTTGAGAAATTAACCCAAGTTTAGAATAAGAGCCTACATTTTTTTGGTTTTTTTTTTCATCTTTTATAAGCTCATATTTTTTCAGTTTTATCCTGCAATATTTATTTAAATAGATATTGAAATATGTTATTTTTTTATATATTTGCTTTCTATAGAATTTTTCACTAATTTTAAAAATAATCTAGGTTATCTCAGGTCCTTTTAGTTATCATTGTTTATTAAATTTAAGGTTTTAAAAAAAAAAAAACAGATTTCATTTTTGAATTAAATTCAATTAATGGATTAATTATAAGCAAAAAATACTTGCTTTGTGATATTTTTTTTCGCTTACTTTCTAAGTTGTAACTCTTACTACACTTGCAACCTCTTTTGGTGTGAGTTTTTTTTATGACGAGGAAGTGTTAATGATGAAGCAATTATGAATTTCTAACATGCTTTTTTAATTTTTTTTCCTATTATTATATTGATAACTTAATTTTTATAGTTAATTATTGTTATTTTTTTATTTTATTTACCATTGATTTTTTTAATTATATTATTAAATTAAACTTATTAAACTCATTTAACTCGTGAGCTTGTTTTTAAATTTTTCTTTTTTAAAAACATTATCATTATCTGAATTTTTTTTTTATGAATTTATTTATTTTCATGTTTTTTTATTTTATTATTTAAATTAGATGAATTTAATTTTTTTTCTTCTTTGTTAGAAACATATCCTTCACCTTAGCATTTTCTTTTGACGTTGAAAAACATTTAGGTCGGCTATATGAGGAGGCACATCATGGGCTTAAATCATCATATACTAGTAAATAATCTGAATTCACATTCAAATACTAATAGGACAAGAAGGTGGCAATTCGATTTCAAATCAACATTCACGACCACAATTCCAAACCCACACTGCACAGACAGCAGCAGCACCAGCACACCACCGAACATTGGAACACTTCCATCTACTCGTACCTCTTATGTCCAGCTAATAACATAAAAAACTACTAAGGCAAAATCATTGCAGCCCCTCGTATTTTTCTATTCACCGAACCATTTCTCCTTCCCAGCAAAAATTACTTGCCTTCAAACCAAGGATATTTTAGTATTTTCATACAACACATTAATCATTATTGATTTATTTGAGTGTATTTTTATCTATTCAACTTTTTAATAAACAATAAAATAATCAAAATACTTCTAAGAGTAAAAATAAGTTGTCTCATGTAGGGGAATTTATTTTTGTTTTTTTATACATTATACAATATATATCCTTGGATCCAAAAACTTAATTCATTAGGATAAGGGTATTAGAGTCTTTTAATCTCAATTTTTTGTTATTTGTTAGTTTAATTGAGAACGATAAACTATTTTTTTAATTATTATTAAAATAATATTTTTTTAATTAAAAAAATTATTCGTACATGTTTTGCACCTCCACCTCATAGGAGCAGATATGCACTTTGGAAGTGCACTGCGACTTTTGGCAGTAAAAAATAATTTTTCATTGTCTCATTTTATTCCTCATCTCCTCATCTATTATGGGTGGCGTGTGTCCTTCAAATATAGCCAGATTATTGCCAATAACCATTTCAACCATTTCTTTTTCTTTTTCTTCCGTAATTTCCATATGCTACCCTAATAAATACATTATGACCTCATTATTATTGATATTTCAAATTTAGTTTTTTAAATTTTGATTTTTGTATTTTTTTATTTTTTAAAATAAATTATTTATTTTCAATTTAATCCTTAGTTTTTAATTTGTATATATAATGTTTTTCAATTCAATCCTACTTTTAATTTCTTATTTTTTTGCTTTATTTTTTTATTAAAAATTTTATAGTTTTCAATTTTATCCTTCAAATTAAGTTTATAATTTTTTTTTTTCAATGATAATATTAATTTCAATTTTGCCCCTTTTCTTTTAATTTCTTGTTCTTTTTCTTAGCTTTTTTATCGAAGTTTTTGTAGTTTCCAATTCTATCCTTCAAATCAAGTCCATGGTTTTTTTCAATAATAATAATGATAATAATGATAATAAT
The DNA here is from genome assembly GCF_000495115.2 of Populus euphratica. Lineage (NCBI taxonomy): Eukaryota > Viridiplantae > Streptophyta > Magnoliopsida > Malpighiales > Salicaceae > Populus > Populus euphratica. Next base: position 438,885 of record NW_011500039.1, on the reverse strand, counting down.
AGTAATATTAATAAAAATATTAATAATAATTGCAGTGATAATAGTGATAATAACAATAGTAACAACAACAACAATAATAATAGTGACGATAATTGTGGTAATAATTGTATAATAGTAATAATATTAATAGGATTGCTACTATTATTACTAATAATAATAATAAAAAATATTAATAATAATTGCAGTGATAATAGTGATAATAACAATAGTAACAACAACAACAATAATAATAGTGACGATAATTGTGGTAATAATTGTATAATAGTAATAATATTAATAGGATTGCTACTATTATTACTAATAATAATAATAATAATGTTAACAATAATAATAATAATAATAATAATAATGACTTATTAATAATAACAATAAAATTTAATTTGTATTTTTTAAATTGCTATTTTTTAAACTTTTTATATGATTAATTTTTTTTTAATTTTATCTTTTAATGAGAATTAAACTTCATCATTTTTCTAAATTAAATACTTCATGTTGAATGACTCAGGTTAAACATGACTCAGGTTACAGATTTAAAAAGTTTAATATAATTTTAAAAAAATACTTTATAAATTCTTTTTAGTTTGTTAATCAAACTATTTTAGTCGCATAATCTTTTTTTACCTCATTTCAATACCAAAACATCATTGTTTATATAAAAATAGTTTAACCCCACAACAAAGCACAAGCAACAAGATTCGTAGAGCACTCCTTTTCCATTATTATTTATTCATTTCATGGGAATAATAATAATTCAATGAGTTGCTACCTGAAACAACACATGCCTCTGGCCAATTTTTCAAAGTTGCTAAAATGCAACCTAAGAGAAATTGGTGCTTGTTAGGTATATAATAGACTCTATACTCGTGATTTGTCACAGGATTAGACAATTCTTTAAACAAAAAAACAACGTTTAAGTATTAAAAATAAATAAAAAAAGATATAAAAAAATCATTTATGATAAATATATAAAAATATTAATTAGAGCTAAGCCAAAATCCTGTTAAACTCACGGACAAAATGATATGACTAAAATAACCCAATTAAAAATAAAAAAAAATATAAAACTTAAAAAAAAAAAAAAAAGAGTTAAATTTTGTAAATCTATAACCCAAATGGTTAAACTTGAAGCATCCAATCTAGAAAAATCAAGAAGTCCAGTTCCAAAAAATTAAATATTAAATAATAAAATTAAAGAGAAAAATTGTAATCATACAAAAAAAATTTTAAAAATAACAATTCAAAAAATACAAATCAAAATCATTATAACTACTATTATTAATAAATAATATCATCATTGTTATTATCACCACAACCACCACCACAATTATTACTAATATTATCATTATTTTTAATAATAAAAACATTCTTGTTAATATTATTATTATTATTTTAACAATCAACACAACAATCATCATCACTATTATTATTACTATTACTCTTATTATTATTATTATCACTATCATCACAACAACTATTATTGGTATTTTTATTATCATTAATATTCTTCATCTTCTTCTCTACCATATTATTTTTATTATTATTATGATTATTATTATTATTTATAATAATAGTACTAGCAATAATAATATTATTATCATCACAACACTACAACTATTATTATTATTATTATTGCTACTACAACTATTATTATCACAACTATCATTAATATTATTATTACCGTCATCATTATCATTATCATTATCATTACTAATTTAATTAATGTTCTTGTCATCATTATCCATAATAATTAATTATTATTATTATTGTTATTATTATTATTATTAAAAAAAATAAAAACTATGAACTTAATTTGATTAATAGAATTGAAAACTATAAAAATTTTGATAAAAAAAAAAGTTAAGAAAAACAACAGAAAATCAAAAGAAAATGAATCAAATTGAAATTATTATTATCATTGAAAAAACAAAAATCATAAACTTGATTTAAAAGATCAAATTACAAGCCATGAAAACTTTAATAAAAGAACAAAAAAAAAGTAAAAGTATAAGAACCGAATTAAAATACCTTATATATACAAATTAAGAACCCATTGTTAAATTGAAAATAAACAGAACTTCAATAAACAAGAAAATGAATAAAAAACAGCAACTAAAACTCCAAGGTCTAAATATAAAATAACAAAAAAAAAATGAGGATTATAAGGTATTTACAGAAAAAAGAAATAAAGAAATAAAGGAATAAAACAAAAAGAATCATCGGTGATACACCGACCATATTTGGAGCACACATGCGGCTTATAATGAAAAAGAAAATGGCAAGGAATAATCTAAGATGGCATACAACCATTTTTGACAACTAGAAATTTTAACATGCACCACCCAAAGTGTGCGGCTCCAAAACATGAGCACGTGCAGAGCACGCACCTACAACTTTTTAAATAAAAAATTATTATTATAATAGTAAATTACGTAACTATTCTCAACAAAACTTACAATTAATTAAAAAATGAGTTTAAAATATCAAAATACCCCTAAAAAAAAATTAATGAAATGTCTTCCATCCAAGGTTATATGTGTAATTTATAGTGTAAAAAAAATGAATACCTTGTTTTTTGCTCCTGGGATATTTGGATTATTTTACCATCCATACAACAACATTGAATGAACAAAAATACTTGCAAACAAATCAGTAATGACATATAAACCATGTGCAAATATCAAATTACCCTTAATTCAAAGATACTCATTTTTTTTAAGACAAAATGATCACCACATTATAGTAGTAAATAGAAAAATATGATGAGAGCTACGGTGAATCTTCCATGCCTTTTAATATATATGTTATATATAAAACAAAAATTTTATATTAAAATATTTGATTGGATAAAAATATCTTAAAATTTTAAATTTTAATAATCAAGATTTTATTAGGAAATACAAAATATATCATCTTACCTAAAAAATACTTAAAATAAGTTAATAAAAGCCAACAATAAAATATAAAAATCTGATCAAAATTTATCAAAAGGAGATTCTTTATTTTTGTTTCATTTAGACAAAAAGATTCATAAAATTTGTGCTATTTCTTTTTTCTCATCGCTACTAATAATATTAAAAGAAGACACCTTTAAATAATAAAACAGTTCATAAAATTTCTTCTCATGCCTGTATTTTTATGTTTTATGCATTCGACAAATAATTAAAATTCAAAAATAATAAAATTATATCAAAATTCAATAAAGTTATTAAATTAGACCCTTTTTTTTTATAGTAAACCTTTTGGTTATTTTTTATGTTATCTTTGATTCTTTTAGGGGGCAAAAAAAAAAGAAGAAGAAAATATACCTTTTTCCAAACTCTACTACCAACAAAAAAAGACTCCTTGGTGAAATGGTAGAATAAAAATTGTATTTATTTGTATGTCTCATACATGTTAAAAAGAACTTTTTAAAGATAAAAAGATTTGTAAAAACTATAATATAATCATGTTAGAATTTAGCATAACCTTGTGCCTTACATATGTGTTATATACAAGTAGTTTTATTCAAATATTATTCCTATACAAGTATTTGATTGATTTTTTAATTTTCTTAGAATTCATTTTTATGTAGTATCTCTAAAACACACCATCTCATGATTAAAACATAGCGACATGGAAAAATAAGGACATGCCCGGTGAGGGAGGGAGAGAACATAGTGATCAAGCAGTGTTGGCCAGAAGCGTGCATTCGTTTTTCAATATATATGAACAGCTTAGATTCAAAAACGAGGGAGAAGAACACATCCTCCTAAGAAAGAGTAAAATACAAAAGAAAAGTAAGGGAAAGAAATCACCTCCAAGAGTTCATGAAGCAGGACTCCAAACAGGGTGGCCTATCCCAGAGCAATTTCCCTAGCCAGAATTGATCCTTAGAGAGCGTAACTTTTACTTCCCTTCCAGATGCTCATGGGTACTGCAAAAACTGCACATCTCCAGGAGGTCTTTCTGTAGTGCAGCATGCTATTTTTTAACCCACCTGCTCATACGCAAATGGCACATCATGCAACGGGTGACCTTTTTCATTTCTCTGTATTATCCTTCGTGCAAGAAAAACTTGCTTCCCAACAGCAAAGATAAAAGCTTTCCCATTTCCTCTGGCACCCCTGGCAGTCCTTCCAACACGGCGCACATATTCACTTGGATCACGTGGAAAGTCAAAGAGTACCACATGATCCACACCAGAAAAGTCAATTCCACGCGATGCTCTGTCACAAGTTTCAGAGATATAATTATTAATATATTAAGTTCTAACAATTATGATGCAAATGAGAAATGGTCAGATTATCTTTAATGCAGAGCAATTTCTCTTAAGTTTCATGGATGCAAGGGTGCGGATTTAGAGCTGTCTGATTGTTAGCATAGCTTAAGGCTGGATATAATTCATGCAATAAGCAAACACCGTACCTATCAGTGCAAACCAAAAAGAGAGACTCTTCTTTAGGCCGAGAAGGATTCATGAACTCCTTCATATTTGCGAGACGTGATTCTTGTGCCAGAGCAGCATGGAATGGTAGAACTCGAACAAGAGTCCCTTTTCTATCAGTACGTTTTAATGCATTCTCTACCTTTCTGCAAGTCTCAATCTGCAATTTTAGGAGGAAAAAATTATAATTTACCAGTTTCAACAATAAAAGGTCAAATAAGTTCCCCCATACATAGAGCTCAAATTTACCTTATTACAGAAAATAATTGTTTTTGAAACTGGACTTTGCTCCACCAGCTGCAGAAGAGCAGATTTCTTATTGAGAAATGCTGTCTCAGGAGTTTTTTCTGCCTCAATTTCTCCACTGCAATCTACTAGAATCTACATAATGCACATGACCATGTAGGTTAACTGTTATCGTAATCCATATTCTAAAATGTCTTCATATTTATTAGTTATGATCATATGAAGGATGCCTGCACTGTATGGCACTTGATAATGGCTAAACTTTATCCATAGAATAGTTTGGCTACCAGCAGAGCTCATCACCAAGAGGGCTCTCGTATGCTATGAGTGGTGGTATGGGGGGGAAGAGCAATAGAAAACCAACCTCTTCAAGCCTGGCACTTGTACGATGCACACCAGGTCCCATGATGACTTCACAATCAGGAAAGACTTCAATGAGTTTATTGCAAACATCTACAGGTAAAGTTGCAGTCACAAACAGATATTGAGTGGTAACAGGAGAAGAATTGATCAAGCCTTGCAGGGAAGCCTCAAAACTTTCGTCATTGAACAGTATGTCTATCTCATCTAGCACAGCACTGCAAAAATGAGGTTCAGATGAAGCATTTAGCACAGACACGATGTAGTGTAGAGAACTGATGTGATAAGCAGATGCATAGAGACACAAATCTGTAGTGATTGCAACCACTGCTGACAGGTTGCTTAAGCTGGCAATGGATGTGCATTCAACACAGATTGTGGTCAGAGATATTGAATCATGCTAAATGTGCCTTATGATTCAACATCACGGGAAAATATTCCCTCATGAATTTATTTGGTGTATGCTTGTTTTTTGCTTTTTGGCTCAGGTTACAAAAGGTATGCACGTACTGTAGATATTAAAAAAAAGGTAAAATTCACATATAGAGTAAAAATAATACAAATTCATGGCATAAAAGGAGCAACAACTGAAATGAGATGCTCAAGGAAACCCATTGCAATGCTTCTGATGCAATCAGTGTTACAGCACATGTAGAGTAGTGTTCTAAACTGAGAATTTAAAACACATCTTGACAGTTCGCAGAGTTCCTTACCAGAGGTGTTCTTAATGCAAATTGCAAGATCCAAATCTTGAAGCATCAAAAATATTTATTTCTCAGTACTCAGTGGAGTCAGCAACAAGTTGGTTTAATTTCCTTACACAAACAAAAAAGGAAAAAAAAAAGGTGTCTATTTCGCTGTTTTGTGTCCAAGGAATTAAAAATATCTACTCTCCATTATTGACTCACATCCATCATTATCACCACAATTTCCATTTCGCTGTTTTGTGTCTAAGGAATTAAAAATATCTACTCTCCATTATTGACTCACATCCATCATTATCACCACAACAACTATACAACTTCATTAAAACTGAAAATAGCTGAACAAACAGTCATTGCAACAACAAAAAAAATTCCATTTTGGATCCAATATACCATGAAGGTATTTGGGATCAGTTACGGTTATTCATGTCCCAGACTCCCGAGGGATCTTCTTCCAACCAGTTCTTGACTCACATACTTGTAGTACCTTTAACTAGTTAATAGCAATTGGTGTTTCTCATGCAAACCATATTTACCAATTTTTTCATTGCATTCTAATTGGAACAACAGTCAACTTATGGAAGGCTTTTATAAGATCAATTAACAACAGATATTATTTGTATGTTTTCTTTCATCAAAAAAAAAAAAAAACAAAACAAAACAAAACAGTCCATGTTTGCATGCCCTCACTGGACCATCGACCTCATGTGATATAGGGGAAAAATCTTGCTTTCTCTGTTCTCAAAAATTGTTAATCAAGCAAAGTAAAACAGGGCCATTATCACCAGCAGAAAACATAAAACACAAAAAGTTACACCCAAAAATGACAATCAGGTTCATTCATGTAGAGTTTATGCTTTATTTTTAAGTATAGGTTTATGGTACTCCAAAAAGAAACATGAAATGGATAAATCCTTAATTGTAATGGTCAGTTCTTGTCAAAATTTAAGACAATGACCGTGACAACTGACAGTGATGATAACAATTATTGCTGCCTCTAAACATTCACCAAGGAAGAGAAACAATATTACAGTACACATTAGTGCAGAATTCACTTTTAGATGTGCACCGTATGCCAATCCTTCATTTAGGCTTGGCAATAAGATGTAAAGCAAGTAAGCTTCAATGGAAGTAAGGTTACCATTTAAGATTCTGTAATTTCAAGAAGCCTTCTTTGATTAGGAACATGAAACGACCAGGGGTTGCTATTAGAACATCAACGCCTTGTTCTAGATTTTCCAGTTGTGTCCTCTGTCGAAATCCACCTGTCACAACCATAGACCGAAATGGAACCCCATGTTTTGACATCGATCTGCAATTGTTCAAAACCTGCAAAAGTTACGTCTTCTTTACACATTCACCAGGCTTTCATAAAATCAGATGCCAATAGCATGAAATATCCGTGCTTTTTAGTTACATGAAAAGAAAAGAATTACTTTGCATTTGTGAAATTTGTAGGGAAAATAGTATAAAAATCAATAGACATTGACATCATTTACAAAATTTAGGCAATGCTTAAGATAAATGGCCTCAAAGTGGACATTCCAGGATCCATTGTGAAGATCGGTTAGAATGGTAGTTCCTGCTCCTTGGAAGGTACCAAATAAATGACTACTTGAATTCCCAGTAATAGAGTCTAATGCCGGGAAGGGGATTTTTCTCTTACAACCACTTTCCTTTAAGCTGCCTTTCTCTTATCTACAGTAGGAGCAAACTCAACAGATTTGATGGCAGCAGATTTGTGAACAAGAGCTGTTCCCCTTCCTTCAACAGCTAAATCCTGAAGGATGGCACTTGAGTATATTCTGTAAAGAAAGCTAGTCCTATTCCCACCGACCACTACTCTAACAGCTGCCAATTTCACCCTGAGGGGAACTGAACTCGCTCCTTACCCCGGCTCTTACACTGTAAATCCAAACCTTGCATTGATAGCTTCAGCTTTTAACCTGATGGTGAATCAAACTACAACTCAAATCCTTTGATGCTCAAATGTGTTTGGGTGTGAGTGTCACAGAGAGATGGGTCAAAGATAGGGGATTTAGCTTTTAACAGAACATGGGTTTTATGCATTGAATGCTCGAGTCTTTGAACTTATTAAAAAAGAGAGAGCACTTCTCTTTTAAATCCCCAACAGACTTGATCCTCTTGAGAGACTGAGGTGAGTTTTCACTTATCCTTACAAATGAATGTAGGCATTTTCCTTTCTGAACATGGACTTGGATCTTAACTGGATCTCACATGGCTTTGGATGAAGCCTAAAATCAGTATCTCTTACCAGTAGTGATCAACCAGGGCAAAATTCAACCTCTGTAATTATCATACATCTCTATCACGTTAAACTAGCTCAATTCATACAGCAAATAAGTTGTGCAACAACTGAGCACAGCTATAAGTCAAGCACATTATAACATTAAAGTCAGTGCTTAAAAATATGCCAAAAGTTGGGTAGAAGCATTACATCCCGATTCATATCTATGGGACTTAATTCTCAGTGCTTCTTATTTCAGAAGCTAAAGTTTATTCCGTCAACTTTAAGATAATTTACCACAAACTAATGGAAGGTAATCAGGGAAAGTTTACAAGGTGATGTACCAAATTGGAGTAGTGGCAGATGCATAAGCTGGTGAGAGAACAGATGCTAAGTGATCTGATTTCTTCTCACCAATACATATGCATAGCTCATAAAAAAATGATACGAGAAAAAACAAGCATAAAGTCACGGAGTAAACTATGAGGGAAACAGTTTCAAGATCACACATGGATTTCCATCGCCTTTAGTGTAAATGTAGCTAACCTGTGATGCCAACTCAGCAGTTGGCACCAATATAAGTACTCGAGGACTTTGAGATGATGATTGACCAAGCCCTTGGAGTTCTTCTTGCCTCAGACGTTGAATTAAGGGTATGAGATATGCCATTGTCTTCCCTGATCCACTTTGGTCTGCTATAACACAGCTCTTCCCATCAATTACAGGTGCAAATGCCATGGCCTGCAGTTATCCATGACAGTACAAATGTATATAAGTTGCACCACACATGGCTATCACTTTCACAGGGCATAGTGCAATGTTTCTAAAATATACGAATCCGTCCATGATAAAGATGGGAAAAAAAAAGAGTCTTCAAATTAAGGAAAGCCTCTCTGCTAGATTACTCAACACATGGTCACCACTGGAACTAGCATAGGCTATAAATAAAGCAGAGAAAATTCCAAGGATAGTTCACTTAAAAGAACCATTAAAGCTAGTTAGAATGAGAGGTATACTCGAGTTTCAGAGATGAAGCATTGACTGGAAGTGAGAGAAAGAGAAAAGGTAGTACACTTGAACAACAGGGCATGCTATTATTGTACCTGAATATGAGAAGGGCGCACAAAAACCTGCCCTTTTAAAGACTCAATCATAAAGTCAGTGCATCCCAGGTCTCTAAATGATTTTCTACTAAAGAAGTCATTCTCATGTCCTCGTTGCATAGAAACCTGCATTGATCTGGAGTCGACTCCTTTACCCCAACCTCTTGAGTGGGAAGAAGAAATATGTGTTCCAGCCACTTTGGAATCGGATTTTCGAGGTTTGATATCATGCCTTGATGTCCTATTAACACCACGCTCGTCTGAATTCCTACTGATGGGCTCTTTATCTGCCTCCTCCTCTTCTCGAAAATGTTGGTGTTTGTTGAATTGTTGCTTTGCCTTTCTGGCAATAAGTCTTAACTTGTGTGCTTTTAGTTTCCCAAAATTTGCAGCTACTCCCTTACTTTCAATACCTATGACAGTGCCGGTGCCCATAAATATTCATAAAAATTAAAAGTATTATAAGTGCAGATTGAAATTTATGCATTTTCCACATTATTTTTTAATTTCAAGTAACAAAATCGATTAAAATTGGAAAAGATTATATTCCACGACCAAAATCAGATAAGGAGTAAAACAACAACAACAACAATGACAGTAAAAATTTGAGAAAAAAAGAGAGATAAAGAAGGAAATGGAAAGAACCTGAATCATCTTTATTTGAAGGAGGAGAAGGAGTGTGATGAAGATCATCGACAAGGTGAGAGTGAGAAGCTGAGGCTTGAAGGTGAGAGACAGCTCTAACCAAAGACAAAACCCTAGGAATGCTACTATTTAATTTCAATTCGCTGTGGCTGTGGCTGTGGCTGTGATAGGCGATGATAATGCTTTGGGGTCTCAAGCTTACAAGAAGAGGATGAGCCATTTCTTCTTTGGTGCTTAAAGCCTGGAGATAGATGCCGATACCTAGGAATTAAGAATAGAGATATTCTCTTCTCCTCTTCTAACTCGACTTCCCCTTCTACTTCAACTTCAACCACTGCCTGTTGTCGTATCTACGGATGCGACTCCTTTTTCTTTTCCTTTATTTTTTCTGACGGCTATTTAAAAAAATTTTATTAAAAAATAATTTTTAATATTAATATATTAAAATAATTTAAAAATATAAAATAAATTATTTTACATAAAATAAATTTTAAAAATCATCAGCATATTAAACACACTTTTAAACCTTGACATAAATATATATGATGTTTTTTTTTAATAGCTTTGTTTATTAAACTTGACATGAACTAGATAAATTTAAAAAAAAAACACGTTGGAATAAAAGTTGATTCAATTTAAAAGAAATTAATTTATGATTTAATTGATTTAATTAAATTTTAATTTATTTTTAAAAAGAAAAAATAATTTTAATTTACTTAATTTTTAATATCATAATCAATTCAATATCTAAATCATAAATTTAATAATTTTAATTTGAACCATGAAAGTTTGGACTTTGAAGTTATTTTAGTATAGTAATATTGAGATCGATAGTTTATTTATTTTTCACTTTATTTTATTTTTTTATAATTACACTTTTTATTTTAAGATTTATAAGTATATAATATTTAAATCATCATGCCAGTAAGTTAAATGATTCAACTAAAAGTATTATATTATGAGATAATATTATAAATTTATAAAATAAATATACTTGATAATATTATAATTATAAATTAGCGTTACATAAATAATAGAAACTAAAAATATAATGGAGTATATATTTCATAACGGACAAAAAAATTATGATGGTGATCAAAAACTTAGAGATTGAATAAAATAATTTGTAGCACTTCATCATGTTTTGTGAGGAAAGATACAGTGTTTTTGCCATATAATTTAGCTTTTCTGTTAATAAAAAGTAAAAAAAATTACAAAGCTAAATTCTTTACGAACTTAATATTAAAAAAAACCAACAAAGATAATTTTGGAAAGAAAAAAATCCATAGGGAAAAACGTTATAATAATTGACAATGTTTTGTGAGGAAAACTATAGTATTTTTTCCAATAAAATAAAATAAAAAATCATTTAGAGAAATATTATAACAATCCACAATATTTTATGAGAAAAACTATAACTATTTCCTCATATGATTTAGATTTATTGTAATTATAATTCTTAACCAACTCAATATTCAAAAAAAAAAATCAACAAAGATAATTTTGGAAAAATTATAAAAACAAAATCATATGGGAAAACAGTACAACAATTCATAGTATTTTAAATTAAAAAAATTATAAAACTAAATTTTTAATCAACACAATATTAAAAAAATTAACAGAGACAATTTTAGAAAAAAATAAAAAACACAAAAAAAGAAAAAAAATCATACAAGAAATATTGTAGCAATTCATAGTGTTTTGTTATGAAAGCTATAGTGCTTCCCCACATGATTTAACCTTATTTGTAATGACTTATAATTGTAATTCTTAAACAGCTCAATATTAAAAAAATAAAAAAAAATAAAATAATTTTAAAAAAAATATAAGAAAAAAATCACGTGTAGAGATATTATAGCAATCCACAATATTTTGTAAGGAAAGATACAATGCTTTCCCCACATGGTTAAGCTTTATTACAAATTTAAATTATAACCAACTCAATACTAAAAAAATAAAATCAACAAAGATAATTTTTAAAAAAAATATTACAAAAAATGAAAAAACAAACAAATTAGAAAAAATCATGTGAGGAAAAATTGTATCAATCCATAGTGTTTTGTGAGGAAAAACTTGTATTTACTTGTAATTGCAATTCTTAACCAACTTAATGTTTAAAAAATAAAATTGACAAAAATAATTTTAGAAAAAAACATAACAAGACAGAAAAAACCAAGTGAAAAAAACACTGTAGTAATCCACAATAATTTGTGAGAAAAGTCACAGTGCTTTCATCATATATTATAATTGTAATTTTTAATTAGTTCAATATTAAAAAATAAAATAAAAAAGATAATTTCAGAGAAAATCATAAAAAAAAAATCATACGGAGAAACATTGGAGCAATCAACAATATTTAAAAAAAAAAACTTATAAAACTAAAATATAAAAAAATATAATCGATAAATATAATTTTATAAAATAAAAAACAAAAAAACTATGTAAGAAAACACTACAGAAATCCACAGTATTTTAAAAGATAAAAATTACAAAGCGAAATTTTTAACCAATTCAATATTTAAAAAAATAAAATCAACAAAAAAAATTTTAAAAAAAAATGAAAAAAAGAAAAGAAAAGTTGAAAAAAAAATGATTTTGGAAAAAAAAAAAAAGTTGGGGAAAAAAAGGAAAGCACTGTCAATTACTATTGTAATCCATAGTGATTTTGGTGTGAGGGAATAGTAATTCCCCCACACCATTTAAAGTATTGTATAATTAATATATAATTTGCTTTCACACTGGGCTTAAAAAAAATTTTTTTATTAAATATAAAAATATTTGAATTGGGTTAAGAGCACAGAATATATTTACATTATCATCATCCTCAAATAAAGTATTTTCTATAATAAAACCATAAATAGTACATAGCAAAGCAGCATCCAATACACCGACAATAAATTTCTTTTCCTTTAATTTTTTTCCTTTTAAGATATGTTCAATTTTATTTTTTGTCTTCTTTGAAAACAAATTTCTCATATTGAATTTTTTTATTCATGTTGTTAAAAAAAACTAAATTGATGTGACCAACACTTGAGCTATGAAAGGAACTTGTTTTGTTGTTAATATAAGTTATAATCATGAATGTCTGATGAGATTTACAAGTATTAGTATTAATCGAATAAGATAACTAATATGATCATGTTAACAATTTATAATCTGATTGGAACCTTCTTTGTGTGTGGTTTCCAATTGAATAATAAGAGTTTATAGTATATTTTTTTGACATACCATTAGTGGAACCTCTAACCTTGACATTTGTTATTATCATTATTTAATCCTTACATTAATATTCCATCTCAAAGTTCTCATCATCTTCTTCTTCTTCTCCTTCTTTTTCTTTATTATTATTATTA
>NW_011500039.1:339172-425763 GCF_000495115.2 Populus euphratica | reverse complement strand
TAGTATTATTATTGTTGTTGTTGTTGTTGTATTATTGTCATTTATAATTTATACAATTAACCTCCATGTGTTTCGACCCTAGTCTTGCCGGATTATTTATTACTTCGACACTCTTGCACTTAGAAGAAGATATCAATCTTTTAATCGTGTCATCTTGCTAACAGTTGAATACATTAGTTATAGGTTTTACCTCCAGTAGAACCCAATCGCACTAGAGTCTTGCTGTCCCCATCCCTGTTAGGCAGCAAGACCAATTCTTATTGGGCAACATGACCCATTCCTGAGCTTAGATTATTTTTTTTAATAGTTTTGAATTATATGTATTATTAAACCCATCAACGATGAGTTTTACTGCCCAACATGACCAATCAACTTTAAATGTTACTCCCCAGCAGACTTATTAGCTTTAGGTCGTGTGGCAGTGGGACCTATTAGTGATGGGTCCTTCCCTAAAAGGACCCAATAGCTTTTGGATTTTGTTGGGCAGCCAAACACGAGGATATTGAATCTTATTAGGCAGCCGAGCTCAAAGCTCTTGTGTACTGCTATAAAAGGACCTATTTTATCTCTCTTTTTTATGTGTACTTCTTTAAAATGTTTATCTTCTTTCTATAACTTTTTCAATTTTTTTTTTACTTCTTTTAAATAAAAAAAGGAACGAAAGCCTGTCTTCTTTTTTCCCACTTTTCCTTTCCATCCCTTACTAGAAAAATCCCCAACTCTTAAATTCCCCAATGCCAACAATACTCATTCAAAACATAAAAATCCTCTCAAAACACATAAATGGCTCAATCATCATCCCATGTAGCACCACCTTGGAAAGATGAGCTTGGTATTGTTATCCTAACTTTAGAAAACTTGGATTTTTTCGAGCAATTGAGACCTTTCTTTCAACTTTACAGAATTTGTTGACACTTGAGCATTTCCATTCTATGACAATTTCTTTAAAATCTTATATAGACACATCTTGAGGAAAGGTGCAACATTTGACAAAAGGTAAGAAAGATAAGGCCATGAATAATGAAATGCTCTCATTATTTTCATCAATATTCCATCACCACCTTCAGATAAATGTTTTACATTCATCTTTAAATTTAGAAAATCCTAACATTTCTTCAATCAAATGCAGAGTTAGAATGGTGGTCTAGTAAAACATGTATTTTTGGTGAGTTTTGTATTAAGAAGACATGAAACTTTAGATGGGATTTACTTTATCAATGTGAAGTTGTATAAGCTTTGGAGAGAGATTAATCAACCCAATAGTTTTTTATGAGAAATAGCTGGTTTTCATTAATACCAAGAACACCAAGGGGAAGCACATCCTTTGGTTCTCTTCGATCCAATTTCACACCTTGTAAATTAAGGTTGCTCACAATCAACTTAATAGCCTTGGGTATATTTATTTCTTATCACAGAACAAGACCCAATATTATTTAATTCTGCTTGACAACAGAGCTCAATGTTATTGGATCTTGCTACGAGCAGAGCTCAACTCTAGTATGTTCTGCTGGCAACAAAGCCTAACTCTAGTGAATTTGCTTTTGGGTTCGGCTGTCTAGCTAGATTCAACAACAATTGTTGACTACACGCAAAACAGACAATGCCCATTGGGTCTGCTTTTGGATTTAGCGGTTAAACTAGTCCCAATTAAACCAATCCCAATACAGTATCGTCTATAATGCAAACAGTTTATGACCATAGTATCATTCATAATATAATATATTGTGTCCATAATAAATCTAGTGTTTTTTCACATGTTTTAATATTATATATAATATAATTTATAATAGTTGACCCTAGTTAGCATACTTGAATTTTTCTTTTTTTAAATATTATTTTTTCCTTCAGTCTCCAGAAGAAACCTAAAAGGGTTACAAAATCACTACTAGCCTATCCTAGTATAGATTCAAACATAAAACATTCAATTTTTTATCCAACGCCAAAATTAGAGACTATAAAATCTTCACCAAATGTCAAGATAGCAATTCTACCTAGAAAACAAGCGTCGCAACCAATCCACAAAACAATCCTCCGCCATCACTGCCATAATCGAATCCAGGGTCCAGGTATAAGAGAGAGAAGCAGGGGAAAAACAAAAAGGTTTAATTCAAACATAACAAAATACCTTTTCACTTGTATCATATACTGAATTTTTTAGTAAGATTAGCGGTTATCAGGTGTAAGAAGTGGAGGTTGATGATGTGCATATAATGTTTAAGTTAAAAGATGAAGGAATTGATAATCAAGAAAAAGAAATTACCAGTCTTTGAAAAAACATTAGGGATTCTGAAAACAAAGAAACCTACGTTGAAAAGAGAGATTCTACTATGTGTTTTTGATATATTATATATAGGTTTTTAATTTTTCCAGTATAAATTGATTGAGGATATAAAATATAATTTCTAAATAAAAATAAAGAAAAAATATAAGTAAATTGGTAGAATCTTTGCTAAATATATGCAGTAATTCACTTACTTTAAAAAAATAATCAGCAAATGGGCTAAAACTATAGATATTACTATTGTTCATTTATTGTATAGTGTTTCATTTTCATTTTTTCTACTTAATGCTCACATGTATATTAATTCATGAGTCCTAAAATTTTTTTATTTTTAATTAGTATGGATGTTTGAACCAATTTACATATATTTTGACTAATCCAACAAGCCGTAAAATTAATGATTATGTAAGTTTTTAGTGATTCTAAAAAAACTCAAATTCATAATTATTGAGAAACAAACTCAAAACCTGACCAGTTAATTTACCATTTAAAATTTTATTTGCATTCTATACCTCCTGAGGTATCTAGAAGTGTTGTTTATGTGAATTAACTATTAAAATAGAATTTTAATGTG
Organism: Populus euphratica; assembly: GCF_000495115.2. Classification (NCBI taxonomy): domain Eukaryota; kingdom Viridiplantae; phylum Streptophyta; class Magnoliopsida; order Malpighiales; family Salicaceae; genus Populus; species Populus euphratica. The sequence goes on along the minus strand of NW_011500039.1, from coordinate 422,908 downwards.
TTGCAAGAAAAAAATGAAAAAAAAATTATAAAAAAAGACATGCATTTCATTTATATTGTTTAAGAAGTGCATAAAACTATAGTTTGTTCCTTGAAATTTTAATTTATATATATATATATATGGTGCTTTTTATTTAAGAATTTTATGTTTCAATTATAAAATTTCATCTTGCATTATAAATTAAATCCAAACCCAAAAAAATTCTTTTAATCAATTTATTTTTTTATTTTTTTATCAATTTTATAGTGTTTTGGGATTAAAAATAGATTTAATTGGGTTTCTAAAACCTATTTCAAGAGTTTTCATATAAAACAAGTAGAAAAATAAATTTTTTAAATCCAAGAACTCAAATTCAGTTTTCTGATCACCAAACACATAATAGAAATTCAAACTAAATCTATCCAAATGGAGTAAAAATTATTTATTTTATTTTAAATAACTAAGCATATAATTCACCTAGATCAAACACTTGGGATTGATATTATGGATATAAATATATTTGGGTTTTGTTTTTTGGATCAAAAGCTTTTCTCAATCCTCATGGGCTAGTGCGTGGTATCTTTTTATATTAACCTTCACTTTTTTTCTTGTTATTTTAAATAAAATTTGCCATGAATAAGACAATAAAAATGATTTTTAAAATGTTATATATTTTTCCATAGCTTTTAAGTAAGATTATATTATTCACAATGATAAATGATGTTAGCGATTACCTTGTGAATTGTTATATAAACCTGATATGCAAGATTCTTAAAAAAAAAAAAAAAATCAAGCAAGATTCATAAAAAAACATGTTGATATATATATATATATATAGACACACACACTAATAAAAAAAATTTATTTTCTTATTTTTTATTTTAAATTTTTTACATGATTTTTTTAATATTAATTATACTTTTACTCTCTTTTTTATCGCCTTATTGAATCATGATTTTTTTTATTCAATCTTACTTTTTATATTGTGATAAATCTATATATTAAAAAATAATGATTCACATAGAAAATCTATTTTCCTTAAAACAAAAAAGAAATAAATGAACAAGGAAATAAAATTTTGATTGGAGAGATACATCTTTAACGATTGAGATTTTTGTGAATATTTATTTTAATGATGTGTATTTTTTATTTAAAAATCATATTGCAAATAAAAAAGATATGTTTTTTCATAAAACAAAAAAATATGCATTAATAACAAATAAAAATCCATATAATAAAATATATTTCTTTTTCAAAATTTAAATCCTTACTTTTCTTAAAAATATTTATTTTCATCACAAAAAAACTAAGCAAAAATTGATTTTAAAAAACTTGCACTCCCTGGCAAAAAAATATTAGTAATACTAAACGTTATTATCTATTTTTAAAGATAGGAATGCTTGTTCTATTTTCCAAATTCTAATCCTATTTATTATGCAATGAAAAATCTATAATTTAGACAGAGAAAGTGAGAAAAAAAAATTTATCTCACAAAAAAAAATCATATGATTTTATATTTCCAAGAATTAGCCACTTTGATTTTTAGTAACACAAAAGCTAAAATCCAAAAAGATTTCTAACTAAGAAAAAAATCATATTAAAATTTATCATGCATAAAAAAGATTTATTACATGATTGATGTTGATTTTGGATATTTCTCATACCTTTAGGTTTCAAAACATGAATCATATATATCTTAAAAACATCATAAGATAAAATAAAATGAGTTTGTATGAATCATGAAATGTGTATTTGATATTTTGATAATTTTTACGATTATAATTTAAAAAAATAATTAAAAAAGATATAATTATTGCTTCTCTAAAATCCAAGCTTTTACCACAATTTAAGATGTAAAGCAAATTTAAGTAATCTTAATAGATGTCTGATATTATGGTACAATATATTTTTTTTAAAGTGTTTATTATTTAAAAATACATTAATTTTTTTTTTAACATCAACACATCAAAATTATAAAAACAACCACTAAAAAATAACATTAATTTGATATCTTTTCAAGGCAGATATATTTTTAAAACGTTGTTAGAAACACACTCTTAAATAAATATAAACCAAGTAACTTTTTAAATGGTAGTTAGCCTAAACATACCTCCAAGCACACTGCACCATAATGTAAAACAAAATTAAAATGGATAACACTATTTAAAAAATATCAATCATATATAAGATGCTAGAATCATAAACTATTTCTTTTTATAATCTCCACTATATAGGTGGCCCACTTGCTATATAACATGTTAAATTTATGTAATGAAAACCAAATAATTTTTAAAATTATGATCAACTTACAAGTATCTTCAACCACAATGCATCATAATATGAAACAGTGTCAAAATAAATAATAACACTAAAAAAATATGAATTACGTTTAGAATGCTAAATTAACAAATTATTTTTTCCTATAGTTTCTTCTAGATAGGTGGTTAGTGCTGTGCTATAAACCAATTTAAATTTGTCATAACGTAACAAATGCTTAGGTGATAATTGCATTTTAAAAAAAGTAAAAATAATTTGGGAGCCGAGTCATTAATTCAAATAGGTTCAGTAAATTTGATTTATTTAATAATATGATTAAAAAGCTAATGATAAAAATAATAATAATGACTAATAAAAAGATAAATGTTTATCAATATTATGAAAATATACTTTCTAAATATTCTTTTAAGATATCAACGATTTTATTTGACAACAAAACAAAAATTAAATGAGAACGCGATAACCTCATGAAAAGAAAAAAATTATTGAAACTTAATTACCAACCAATCTAATGTTGAACAAATTAGAAAAAAATGATTTATAAAAAAAAACAAAAAAAACCTAACTTTAGTCAGCATGCCAAACTCACAACTCGGTTATAAAGTTGGGATAACCTCATACAAAAAATAAATAAATTAAACAATAGGTGTCAACTCTCAAACTAACTAAACAATGGAGAATGAAACTGAAAAAAAATTAATTTAAAAAATATCAAGAAAACTCTAAATCAATATAGATTAACTCGCCTAACCCACAACTTAGGATATAAGATTGAGATAATCTCATATAATGAAAAGCAACAAAAACCACAAAACTAAAGATCTAAAAACATAATATCAAATGATGAAATTAAAAAAAATTAAAAATATAACCTAAAAAAATTGAAGTTAAATTAATCTAATTTTCAAAACTCATGATGCTGATCATGAGATTGAGTTATCCCACAGAAGACAAACCTAAAAAAATCATGAAACAAAACTCTTAATCATCCAAGATTAAAAATTAAAACAAATAATAATAAAAAGAATAATGAACAAATTTGGTATAAAAATTAAATTAAATAAAATAATAAGGGAAGAAATTAAAAAATAAAATAAATCAAGAAAATAAGAACCAATTCTAGTATAAAAATTAAATAAAATAAAATAACGAGGGACAAAAATAAAAAAATAAAATAAATCAAAAAAATGATAAAAAACAAAAAAATAGAAACAAAAGAATAAGGATAAAATTGAAAAAAAATTAATTTATAAATCATTTCAAATAAAATAAATAATAATCTAAATAATATGAATTAAATTTAAAATAAAAAATAAATTAAAAGACTACTTTAAAAAATTAAAGAGATAAATACAAAAATTAAAAAAAAAAATTATCAATATTAAATTAAAAGTTCATTAAGCACACACGCCACCTAATAATATAAAAGCCATTAAGGATGTTTTAATGCTAGCCCAACAAACACATGAAACACTTACTTTCCTTTCAACAATCTTTATAATAATACTTATATCTATAAAATTACCAAAACACCTAACTTGTTAGTAATAATAATAAAATAATAAAAAAAAATGAGAAAAAGAGGAACCATGTAACCAATTTAAAAAAATTGATATTTAAAGATATTTTAGTAATTTTAATGTGCTAACGGATGATTTAATAATTTGTTTGTAATGAAAAGATCTATATGCCCTAGATTATTTGAATAATAACTAATAAATAATATAAAAATACTATTTTACACCAGTAGTTAGTGTAATGGGTTTTTTTTTTTTTGATACAACAAAATAATAATTTCACCAATAGTAATTTCAATGTAACTATCTGTGTACAGCAAAACACTAAGGCATGGGGTTTTTTTTTTAATAAATAAATAAATAAAAAAACAACCAGAAAGCCTTCCCGCGCAAGTCGCTAAACATTAATCGATGACTTCCACTCCTTTCACAAAGCAATCATCTAATGTTTGAAAACAACATCAAACACTCGAGGGCTATCCCATTGCTCATTTCTGCTTTGCATCCACAACCAAGAGATTGAGTGGAAAATCTATCTTCTACTTCTTTTACGAAAGCAAACACCGACCAGCTACATCTCAAAGAAAAGGGACCTCGAGTATAAAAATGGGCGGAGAGGTCTGCCAAACTTGAGAACTGGTCTTAATCCACATCTAACTTGGCTACAGAATCAAAAAACAAATGGTGGCGTATAAAATGAGTTAAGAATCTGATCAACCAAATCTTTCGATCCTTCGAAGACGTATTTCTTCCAATGTAAGGTCATCGGAATGGCGTGAAAATTCACGGGAGGACAATCCACGAGCTCCCCGACTTGTCCCGCACATCTCACATACACTTAACATACTGGAATTATCATATGTACATGCTTGGCATCTCCACAGCCCTGACATTGTCCTTCCCGTCTGCCTCCCACCAACACTTCCACGACCAGAAATCCGTCCTCGCCGGAATTGAAATAAATTCCTCACAAACCTCAGAGGCCAGCTTATTACATTGGTAAGGGTTCTGATGGTTAGAGTGAGTGGGTCTGGTCCTGAATAAGCTCTCTTCAACTTGAGATAGAGAATCCCAGCAAGTATTCCCCCGAGGTGGCCAAGAAATGAGACACCAGGTACAAACATTTGGATAAGAATCAACTCTGCCCATGCAGCATGGCGTGCCGGTATGACCAATCCATAGACATTAGTAAGACTCTCGGACTGAGAATTGAGGACAACTTTCATGGCAAATAGAACACCAGAAAATCCAGCAGAATATTCAGAGTAGAAAGGTTTGTCATAATCAAAGAAGAGGAGGAGGGACTTGGCTAGCAACAGTGTAATACCCTGGGACATAGCAAGTAAAGCAGCAAGCATAGATGCAAATTCAACACTTCCCACAGAAGTTTCCAATTGAATTCCCTTCCATAAGAGCGACATCATGTTGTAAACGAGATGAGAGTCACTCACATGATAGAATGGTGAGAGCAGGAAGCGTTTCAGGTCCCTATACTGCTCAATAAAAAGCAAAAGGCAAAAGCATCATCAGTTATTTCCTACAATTAGGACAGAACCTACAAATACAAAATCTTTAAACCACAAGATGTTTTTTTTCACTTAATAATTGTATACAAAAATTAACAAAGAATAAGATAAGTAAAACTACTAGACTTTAGCAAATTAATAGCAAAGCCCATCATCAATCAAGCAATCGATTCTTTCTAAATTATTGGAAAAACCGATTCGTTCTGATCTATTGGAGAAACCCAATTGATTGATTTGCCCAATTAACAACTAATAGCAATTAAACCACGTAGGATCTACTCTACTCTACTAGTATAATAATGATGACGATGACGACGACTACCCAGATAGGTACCTTAAGAATGAGGTGGGGATTAAACCAGACTTGATCGATAGAGGGAAGGATATGACGGAGAAAAGCAGGCCTCAAATAGATGAGAGTATTGGCACCGAGAAGAGCCGCGGTGACAGGAGGTTTCCATGGCAGCCTATAGTACTCGCTTACAGCGTGAATTGCCAGCAGCGGCAGCATTCCCTTTGTTAAGCTTCCTCTTCTATCCATTTCCCTTCGATTTATCGATCTAACAAACTCGATTGTTCAAAATCTATCTCTTCTCTTTTCTCCATACATATGTAGTAGAAAATAACTATAAAAAGCATCAGTGCTGCCCCTCTCCTGCTACTAAAGTCGGTTGCCTGCAGAGAAAGGAATTCTAGATGCTTCCGTTCTCTTTCTCTCTCTCTTTTCATAATCCACCCGACCTTGGTCACTTGTTATTGGCTGAATTAATACAAAATGACGTCATTTTAATTTTAAAAAAATCAAAATAATCAATTTAATTAAAAAAATTAGATATAAACTAAACATCCAATGGATAAATTATAAAGTTAACTAGCTGGACCAAATTAAATTTTATAATAGTGTTTTTTATATATATATATATAAATAATAAATATAAATATTAGTTAAAAAACCACTAAAGATAAAATAAAAATTTTATACTAAATAATCAAATAAGTTAATAAGTAAATTAGATTTTGATGAATTTTTTTTATATAAAGATTTTAAATTATGTTCAACATAATTTTATTTATTTTAGCAACTCAAATTTGTGTAAAATAACTTAAAATTTTATAATCCCCAAGTTAATTCATAATACAAAATAACATAATTTATGTCCATACTTAAAATAGTTAAAATAATTGAGTATGATAAGTTATTATGTTTAGCTAGAGGTTTTAAATGAACTCCTAAATATTTGGAAGGAGGTTGATAGGAAACATAAATAAGACATAATGATGTAGTGTATGGGAGTGACATGAATACATGTATGGACCGGGTCTTAGCAGGGTGCATGGACCAAGTTATAGCAGTTGAAGAAACTTATGCTTGATGTTATCTTTCTATTGCATTTTATTTCAACGTGAAGTTCATTTTTATTATTTTATTTATTAGGTGTCGATTACTTGTAATGGTCTTAGGATGTTCCTTTATTTTTTAGCTTACTCTGTTTTTAGTTTCAATCATATGGTCTGCTATTTAAGCAGCTATAGATTATCAATGAGGGATAAAAAAATTATTTCAGTTAAACTGTGGTATATCGTCACTCAAAAAGGATATTTTCATGAATGTTTTTATTTATATTTAAACAGAACCTATCATTAGTTTAAAAACATGTTTCTTATGGGAATCAATAAGGAGCAAATTAAGCACTTGAAGTTTGGGCTACACCTCAGGAGGGATTACAGTGAATGGAGTTTGATATGAACAACAACCTCCGCCGTTTAGAGGAAGCTCTCAATCGACTTTCGAATATGTTGCTCTTCTAATTCAGAATCCTTAAATCATGACAATCAACACCTAGAAAAACAAGATGAAGGCTGGCGAATTATCTTATCCAAGTTAGCCAATCTAGAATTTCCACACTTAGCTGGAGACAATTCAATGGAGTGGTTCAATAGGGTGAAACAATTCTTTGAATACCAAGGCACGATGGAGAACCAAAAGGTTCCCATGACTATTTACCACTTTGAAGGGGAGGCTAACCAATGATTGTAGTGCCTTTACAGGATGTTATAAGAAGAAAGACACATGACTTCATAGGAAAAATTCAAATAGGAATTATAGGCTTGCTTTAGACCATTAAGATATGAAGACTTTGATGAAGCTCTCTTAAGAATCAAGCAACTGGGAACATTGAGAAATTATTAATGTGAATTTGAGAAGCTCGACAATAAGGTGCATGAATAGATGCAAATGGTGTTGATGAAGATGTTCACAGAAGGTTTGAAGGTTGAGATTTTTAATGGGATACAAATAAACCGCAATCCCTCGTGAGGTCATTAATTTAGCACAAATACAAGATGAGCAGCTTACATGGCATCAACTGTTCACATAAATTCCACCCCCAAGAACTCATCTAGCTCTTCTATAAACCATATGTGTAGCTTCTGCTACCCCTATTATTCTAATTAGACACTTAACATGAGAAGAAATGTAAAAAAGAACTTTGTTTTAATTGTAATAAATGCTTCACAGCTGGGCATAAATGTTAAAGACCACAATTATTACTTTCAGAAGGGCATGTATGAAGAAATTTATGACTAACAGACATTGGAAGAAGACCAAGATGAAGATATAGAGGAAGTATAGGAACATGGACTAGAATTCGAAATCATATTGCATGCATTAACAAGATGAACAGGTCAAAAACCTATGCCAATCATTCTTACAAAAGCATTTTTTATCTGGGTGGCTAACACGACTAAACTATTGATGTCTTCTCCCAAATGCAGGAGTGTCGAAGTAATAAATAACCCGGCAAGATCGGGGTCGAACCACAGGGAGGTTAATTGTATAAATTATAAATGACAACAATACAACAACAACAACAACAATAGTAGTAGTAGTAGTAGTAATAATAAAAAAAGAAGAAGAAGAAGATGAGAACTTTGAGATAGAATATTAATGTAAGGATTAAATGATGATAATAACAAATGTCAAGGTTAGAGATTCCACTAATGGTATGTTAAACAAGTATAGTATAAACTCTTATTATTCAATTGGAAACCACACACAAAGGAGGTTCCAATCAGATTATAAATTGTTAACATGATCACATTAGTTATCTTATTTGATTAATTCTAATACTTGTAAATTTCATCAGACATTCATGATTATAACTTATGTTAACAACAAATCAAGTTCTTTTCATAGCTCAAGTGTCGGTTATACCATATAGTATGGGCTATGAGAGTGCTAAATATTTGTTGTACCAAGTGTTATACAACATAAATCTAGATTAGTCATTTAACAAGCAAAGTATTAAAGAGTGAACAAGATAACAAATACAAAATATGTTAGTATCAAACATTAAAGTCCATATTAAGTTTACACTATATTTATCCTTACACCATTAATGTAACCTTTTCACCTTGACATAATGAACTTAACTAAACATAATGAACGAAAAAAAATAAATAAACAAAATAAGAATATAAATAAGATAAAAGTTAACTAAGTAAATGAAAGAAAATGAAAGGCATAAGCTTGATATTAATGAAAGCAAAGCATAAACATTACAAAAAATACAAAGAGAGAAAGCAAGAGCATGATCTTGATCTGGAAATCAAGATGCCTAAATGCATGTTAAATGCCTCTTTTTATAGGCCAAAATTAGGAACTATTGATTTGATGACTAATTGATGAGTGAGTGACCAACTCTTGACTTGGTGACAATCCTTATCTTCTCTTATTTGCCCAAAAAGTCATTGATAATGTGAAAATTAGAACCACTTGAAAACATGAAAGTTGTAGGAAATTATCTCAGCTTTCTTGGGTAAACAATTTAGGTCATTTGGACGTCTAGAACTCCAAATATGGGCCAAACACTGAATAGTGCTCGGGCTGAAGGACAGATTCAGACTTCTTTGTTGTTGCTACAATTTGGACTTGAAAATGGCCTTATTAAATCTTGGACTCCATATAAAAGTTGTAGGACTATATCTTACCTTTCCATCCATATAAAGTAGACCAAAATCTGAGATCTACAACTCCAAATACGACCCAATTACCGAATAGTATTCTGGTTTGGACTGCACCGACATCTCTTTTTTAAGTTTGGCCATCTTTTTGTCATTTCAATTTCAGTTCTTAAATTCATCAATCAATCCTTTTGTTTATATGATAGGTCTAAATTTAAAATAGACATTCACCATAAATTAAAGGTATCTTATATTATTAGATATGTTATTATAAAACATGTTTTAGCTAAGGAGTTATTGATACTTCAAGTGTAAAATGATTATATAAAACCTTGATAAAAAATGTATTTTTAAGTACTAATCACACCCCCCAACCAGCTTATTATTAGTCCCTAGTAATCAAAGCGTTAAAATAGAAAAACATTTATAAATTCCACAAAGCAAGGTATTCATCATTCAACTTTCATTAATCTACCCAGATAAACAAACTCTCATTAAATTTATATATCTGCTCAATACCTCTTAAACAAGATATTAATAAATCTTTCTTTTGTGCTCAATATATCAACACATAGTTATGGGTCTTTACTTGGAAGAAAACAAAATTCTTATTCTAATGTTTAAGGTTAACTTCCTTGGATTGAGATTTTTTTTTTGTTTTTTTTTTAAATATATATACATTTAACTTAAAACATAATGCATCTTTAACCCATGTAACAAGCTTTCAACTAATAACTCTCAAACCAGTTGGTCTTAGGGCATTAGGTGTTGAGACACCCCTACGAGCTTAGTAACTCGGGTTGCAGATACTGATACGTAATTAATGCAATGTTTAATTCCATTAAGCTTTTCTTCTCAACCCATATAACAAGCGTTGGGCCAATAACTCCTAAGTCAGTTGATTTTAGGGTATTAGGTTTTAAAACACCCTTTCAGGCTTAATTGCTTAGGTTAAGGAGGCTATGAAACTAAACTTATCTACATTTTTATTATCATTATTTTTTTACTCTTTTTTTTTGTTTTTTTTTCAAATTATATACTATCCCTTTACCTTAGTTGTTACCTTTAACAAAAAAACATAAATAATATAATAATCCAATGTGCAACCCACAACCATATGTTAAAGTGTGTATGTGAAAATTAAGGTTTAAGAATACGTGTTAAATGAGTATATGAGCTGTGTGTGTGAAAATTAAGATTTAAGAATACATGTTAAATGAGTATACAAGCAGAATTAAGTGATAATAATGAGAGAGTTTGTAAACCTGAATATTTCAAGAAGTATTATAATAGACCTTGTTAAGACTAGTTACTAAGATGCGTCTCAAGAGTCACTTTAACAAAAGAGCTCCTTTACTCTGCCATCCTAGTAACAATAATTTTACACATGCTTTATGAAATAGAAAACACAGTTAATTTTTTTCTGAAAGCTACTACCCTCCCTTCCTAACCAAAATGAGAGATTGTCCTCAATATCATAAGGTAGAAAGATAGAGTACAGAAGACATCACCTGAAATAACGAACACTGACAAACATGGTTAAACAAATAAGAAACAACAAAACATTATATTCATTCGAGCAGACATTATTGGAGACTTATAATTCGTCCCAATTATTTTTTCAATGATGTCCCCTTATGCTAAAGCTTCGGGGACGATCCCTAAAACTTGACTACCTCCTAAAAATGTAGCTATTGATACACCTTCTATTAACCGAAGACTGTCTTCCCTATACACTAAATGAATCTTTCTCTCAGCTAGCATTTGACTAAGATGATTTGTTGATTCTAAAAACTCCTTTTCTTTCCTAAGATTAGATCCACCGAAAACACAAATATTTCTTATATGATGACCTGAGGAACTTGTCATTTTTACACACTTCTATATTTATTGAATGCATGGGTTGAGTAGAAATGAAAGGAAGGAAGAGAGGATTTTATAGATGAGAAACTAAAAAGACAATCATACCACCTATATGTAGGCCAGCTGGAGTCTCACACTCTCTCTCTCTCTCTTTATTTATTTATTTATTTATTTTTAAAAAAACATGTGTATGTACAAGTAGTTGTGATTATAGCTCACATCTTCCCTTGGTTTTACATCCAAGAATGGCTTAAATGCCCTCTATGGGTCGGGGATAGGCTTCCCATGCAGTTTTCTTAAAAACTAGCAAACATGGTTTTTTTTAATCAGATTCCCAAGACTAAGTCAATCATGTTCTTTATAAAAATGGGGCTATAAATCATGAATTGCACGATGCATATCTCCACTAGGATGCGTCTCAATAGTTAATAAAAGATTATCTAAAGACTCCTTACTCAGGCCATCCTTAATGAATTGTATTTTATCTTCATGGTTTATAGATACCATTCCTAAAGAATGACATTGTGTATTACAAGTCCATCTGGCATATCGATGACAGATTTTCAGTCGTTTTGCACGACATTTCTAGGCAAAAGTGTTTTTACCTATTCTAGACATATATGAAATGAAAGAATTAGAGGACTCACCTGATAATCAGACTTTTACTTCAATCTACCAACGAATATCTTCAGGAATTCCATGATTCATAAACAACCTCAATCTTGCACATCTATCATGGTAAATTTTTATAATCGCATTCTGAGGTAGAGCAAGAAAATACTTTTTTAATTTTTCAAGATTAATGTCCATTTGCAAATGAGAATTGGAAGAGAGATTCAAAGAATTGCATAAATATATACACATATATCAGTTATTAAAGAAAACTGAAAGAACCGACTTAAGTCACGGAGTACCGTTATCCACCATTTGACAGGGGTGAGAGAAACTAGCAAAAATCACTCAAAAAGAAACACAAAAACAATGTGAGACAAAAAATCAATATTTATATATAGGATCACCCAATTTAATAGAGTCATTTTCAACTGAAAAATTATCAAAGTAAACTTTTAAACGATATCCATTTACCTTGAAAACATTGTCATTCTTTGGATTCTCGATATCACAGGCCCTATATGGATACACATGTTTCATAATAAAAGGACTACTCCATCTTGATCTTAGTTTTCTAAGAAATAAATACGGTTGAGAATTATAAAGCAAGACTTTTTGACCAACATTGAATGTTTTTCTCAGAATTTTCTTATCATGAAACTCTTTGATTCTTGCTTTATAAATTTTTAAATTTTCATATGCATCATTTCTTATTTCCTCAAGGTTATTTATTTATAATTTTCACAGTTGACTAGCATTATCAAAATTTAAATTGAAAGCTTTAATAGCCCAATAAGCTTTATATTCAAGTTCCACATGCAAGTGACAAGGTTTTCCATAGACTAGTCTATAAGGTGACATACTTGATGATGTTTTATAAGTAGTTTGATAAGCCCAAAGTGCATCATTAAGTCTTAAAGACCAATATTTCCTATTAGGGTTCATTGTTTTCTCCAAAATATGTTTGATCTCCCTATTAGCAAGCTTTACTTGTCTACTTATTTGAGGGTGATAAGGGGTGACAACTTTGTGTATGATTCCATATTTGTTCATTAAAGACTCAAATGGCTTGTTGCAGAAATGTGTTCCACCATCACTTATCATGGCTCGAGGGATTCCAAATCGACTCAAAATATTTTCTTTCAAAAACTTTATCACTGTTTTGTGATCATTGTTTTGATTTGAAATTGCCTCTATCCATTTTGAAACATATTCTACTACGACTAATATGTACAAGAAACCAAATAATGGAGGAAATAGACCCATAAAATATATACCCCAACAGTCAAAGATCTCAATGACAAGAATAGGATTTAAAGGCATTATGTGACATTTTGAAATAGACCCCAACTTTTGACAATTTTCACAAGACTTATAGAATGCATGTGAATCCTTGAACATGGTGGGCTAGTAAAATCCATTTTGTAAGATTTTTGCAGTTGTCTTACTTGATGAGAAATGACCCCCACATACCTTAGAATGACAAAATTTAATGACATTACTTACCTCATTATAGGGAATGCATCTTTGAAATATTTGATCAGAACAATATTTGAATAAATATGGGTCATCTCAATAAAAGTTCTTCACTTTATTCAAGAATTTTCTTTTATCTTGGGTACTCCAATGAGCTAACAATATTAGCAAACCAAGGCATTTAGAGACAAAAAAGTAAAGATTCATCTGAAAAGTAGTCATCTATTGGTGTGATGTCAGTTTTTGAATCTGTTGTCAATCTTAACAAATGATTTGCGATAACATTTTCGACGCCTTTCTTATTTTTGATTGTGATATGAAATTCTTGAAGTAACAAAATCCACCGCATCAATCTAGCTTTAGAATCTTTCTTAGAAAGAAGATATTTCAATGCTGCATGATCACTAAAAACAACAACAGGTGAGCCAACAAGATAAGACCTAAATTTTTCATATGCAACTACTACTGCAAGTAATTCTTTTTCAGTGTTGGTGTAATTCATTTGAGCACTATTTAAAGTTTTACTTGTATAGTAAATCATGTAAGGTTTCTTATCTTTTCTTTGTCCTAAAACAACACCTACGACATAATCACTAGCATCACACATTATTTCAAAAGGTAATGACCAATCAGGAGGTTGAATGACAGGAGCACAAGTAAGCAAGTTTTTAAGTTTAACAAAGGTTTCTTCACAATGTTCAGTCCATTTAAAAATATTATTCTTTGTTAGAAGGTTACTTAAGGGCTTAGATATTACACTAAAATCTTTGATGAACTTTCTATAAAAACCAACATGTCCTAAGAATGATCTAACATTTTTAATAGATTTTGGTGTTGGCAAGTTAGCAATTAACTAAATTTTAGATTTGTTAACATCACTTCCTTTTAATGAAACACTTGAAGGTATGGACTTAATTGATCGTGGTGGCAATGCCTCACTTTGCGACCTCCAATTACTTGCCTTTGATTCTTCCTGAAAGTAAATCATTTGCAAATCATCAGATTCATCAATCTCAATTTCACTGGAAGTGGTTTGAAATTGATCATGAATTAATTTTTCAGCAAAGTCCACTTCCTGTAAATCATTATCATCTCTAGGTTGCTTGCAAATGTTGAAAATATTCATCTCCAATATCATGTTTCCAAATGATAGCTTCATCAGTCCATTCCTATAATTAATCAATGCCTTAGAAATTGCAAGAAACGAACGTCCTAAAATAACAGGAAATGAATTACATACTTCAACAGGTTGTGTGTCCAAGACAATAAAATCCACATGATAAATGAATTTATCGACTTATACTAACACATTTTTAATTATTCCTCTAGGCACTTTTACAGATCTATCGGCAATTAAAAGAGTTACAGAAGTTGGTTTTAACTCACCTTGATTGAGACTTTAAAAAACTGAATATGAAAGTAAATTCACACTAGCTCCAAGATCAAGTAAAGTTCTTTCAATTTTATGTTCTCTAATAAAGCAAGAAATTATAGGACAACCAGGGTCTTTATATTTTAAAGCATTATTGTTCTGAAGAATGACACTTACTTGTTTGGCTAAAAAGACTTTCTTTTTCACATTCAATTTCCTCTTCACCGTGCAGAGATCTTTCAAAATTTAGCATAGAAAGGAACCTGTTTAATAGCATCCAGCACAAGTATATTGATTCTTACCTGTTTGAAAGTTTCAAAGATTTCAGAGTTGTGATTGGCTTTCATTTGTGTGGTCATGACATAAGGAAATGGAAGTGCTGGTGGGAAATTAGTTTTTTCTTTGAAAATTTTAGATTCAACCTCTTCCTTACCCTTAGAGATTGACTCATCATCTTTCTCACAAGGTTTAAGAGTGGGTTTTTAAATATCCTTACCACTATGAAGAGTAGTGACTGATTTGACTTGATCCATGTGTTGGCTTCCAGAACTACTTGCATTTACATTATATTACCCCTTGAGATTTTGTTGTGGTTGATATGGAAACTTGCCTTTTGATGTAACCATATTATTCGATTGTTTCACCCACATTTACCTAATGTTTTGTCCATGTTTTATATGTAAAATGCCTTGATATTCTTTGTTTTATGTTTTGAAGGCACTTTTGGATGAAAAATGCAAAAAGGAGTAAATTGGAGATAATTGGCAGATTTGATGTTCAGTCGATGTTTTGTGCAGAGCGTGATTTCTAGAGATCAAAATGAAGTGATTCCAGTGGCTCTAAAAAGCTAACATCCATACCTTTCTGGAAATGTAATGCAAGAAAAATACAAAGAGGAAGATCATGGAAATCACATCCTTCAAAGTCAAATCTCGTATTCTGCCACTATTGACCTTTGTCCATTCAAAATTCCATATCTGGAGCTATAGAAGTCCAATTGATGCAAACTCAATTTTGTTGGATTCCTGACTAAAAGGTCTAGAAACGCTCAAAGTTTCAGCCAAAAACGATGTCAGATGAGGGCGATATGATTTTTCAAAGATGACAACTGAATTCTACCAGCAATCAGGTTTCGTGAAGAAATGAGTCCAAATTATGTTTCGAAGCTTCTAAACTATCATCCAAGTTATAATTTCAGCAATTTAGCCCCTCTAGTAAATCAATCTAGAAGGTCAAGAAAAGTAGCCACCAACCTCAATCCACCAACCTCAAATCACCAACCACAAACCAGCTGCAAGTTGGAATGTTGCCATTGTCAAAGAAGGAGGCTACAATGGTGGGTTGTTTGTGGTGACTACTAATGTCAAAGTTTGGCAAGTTTGGCAGCCACCATTGTTGATAAAGAAGCAAGAGGAGCTTCCATTGAAGCCTATATATAGACATCAAGAGAGCCAAGAAAGAAGAGGAGGGAGTGCAATAGAATCAAAGAAAGGTGGTAGCAACTAGAAGTGAAGAAACACAAACTCTCCTCTCTACATACTAGAAATAATGCTTTCTTTTATCTTTAGGAGTAGTTGTTCAATAGATATGCAAGGCTAAGCTCTTTTCTTGGTTGCAAGGACGCAGAAACTTTCAGATTTCAAGAACTGTGAGATTTATTCTTCATTTATTTTCAGTTTGTATTATGAATGAGTATGATTGTTTTCCTATGCATGTTTTCTATGATTGTTGTTGATAATTGCTAGAGCGGACTCTAAGTTATTATTTTGAACAATCTATTGCTAAGTTTGATATCAAAACCGGAGTTAGGGTATATAAACTTGTGAAGCAACTAAGCTTGATAATTGTGGCGGAACTACGTTATTAAACTTAGGGAAAACATTCGATCAAAGCAACACAAGCAGACAACTTGGTTGTTAAGATTAATGAATTTATCTAGATCTTAAGGCTGCCATTAGATTAAATCATTAGTGCGGACACTGTGATTATTTGTTGGTTAGGGCTAGTTATACGGCGGATCCGTTAATTAACCAAAGTTAAGAAAAGATAAAAATTCAGAATATAAATTGGGGTTTCGTTTTAAGGATCAGTTCTGATTTCTTTAGGTGGATGTGTGCTTGTGACCAAGGTTTGTTTTCTTGATAAATTTCAGTTTTAATTGATCGTGTTCACTAGTTTAATTTCTTCCATATTTTAGATTATCACAAATCAAAACCCCCCAATTGCATAACGTATAGCATAAAAATCTGAACTAAATCTTCCTCGTGGGATCGATCCCTTGCTTGCTCTATACTATCTTGTGTGATTTAAGTGTAAGGGTAATTAATTTGTGCGACCGCGACATCGCAACACCTTTCTCTTGGAAACTGAGAGCAAATGTCAATTTTGTAAGAGTATTTTTAAAATCTGTCATGTTTTGAGCAAGTTGAGAATTGATTGTCTCTTGCTTTTCAATGAATGCATGCAATGTTTCCTCAAGATTTCTTCTAGGGGGTGGTGATTAGTACTTAAAAGTGCATTTTTATCAAGGTTTTATATTATCATTTTGCATTTGAAGTATCAATAACTCCTTAACTAAAGCATGTTTTATAATAATATATGTAATAATACTTAATACCTTTAATTTATGGTAAATGTTCATTTTAAATGCAGGCCTATCACATAAATGAAAGGATTGATTGATGACTTTAAGAACTTAAATTGCAAGGGCAAAAAGATGACCAAACTTAGAAAAGAGATGTCGGTGCAATCCAAACCAGAACACTATTTGGTAATTGGGTCATATCTGGAGCTATAGATCTCATATTTAGGTCTACTTTATATGGATGGAAAGGTAAGACAACAAAGAAGATCTAAAATGGAGCCGAAGATCTAAAATGGCCATTTTCAAGTCCAAATTATTACAACAACAAAGAAGCCCGAAGCTGTCCTCCAGCTCGAGCACCGTTCAGTATTTTGGCTATATCTGGAGTTCTAGAAGTCCAAATGAGCTAAATATTTTACACAAGATAGCTGAAACAATTCCCTACAACTCTCATGTTTTCGAGTGGCTCCAATTTTGACATTAACAATGACGTTTTGGGTAGATAAGAGAAGATAAGGATTGTCACCAAGTCAAGAGTTGGTCACCCACTTATCAATTAGTCATCAAATCAATAGTTCCCAATTTTGGCCTATAAAAGAAGGCATTTGTCATGCATTTAGGCATCTTGGTTTCCAGATCAAGATCATGCTCTTGCTTTCTCTTTTTGTATTTTTTGTAATGTTTATGCTTTGCTTTCATTAATATCAAGTTTATGCCTTTTATTTCATTTCATTTACTTAGTTAACTTTTATCTTATTTATGTTCTTATTTTGTTTATTTATTTTTCTTTTTTTTATTATGTTGAGCTAAGTTTATTATGTCAAGGTGAAAAGGTTACACTAATGGTGTAAGAATAAGTATAGTGTAAACTCAATATGGACTTTTAATGAAAAAGGAAAAAGCTTTAATCTGATGGTGTTCATGCTACAATTTGAGTCATTATAGGTGTTACAGACCTCCTCAAATTTCCTTTAAATACAAGTATGGATTTTCTAAATCTAAGTCATGAAAAGAAAGTAAAAGTTGAATAATGCTTAGCTTAAAATTAAAATGAGATGCATCGGAAGGAAAAACTAAGCATGATGGTGCACTTGTTATTGTGGGATTCATGTGGTCTCTAAGTGTTCTAACACGGTTATTCTCATTATAAAGTGATTGATTATCTTCTTTGGCTATATTTTCTGAAAATGATGAGGATACCCTACAAAGTCTACTACTTAATATACGTGACCACACTCTCACGCACGTGCAGGAATGGAATAAAAGAAAAAAAACAAAAGAAGAAGCAAGAGAAAAGAAATAAAGTTATATACAAGAAAAGTGAAAAGAGAAAATAAATACTATAATTTGTACAAGAACTTACCTCCTTGGTGATGACGTCAAAAACTTGACACGACTAAAAGATTGATGTCTTCTCCCAAGTGCAGGAGTGTCGAAGTAATAACTAACCCGACAAGATCGGGGTCGAACCATAGGGAGGCTAATTGTATAAATTATAAATGACAATAATACAACAATAACAATAACAATAACAACAACAACAACAATAATAGTAGTAGTAGTAGTAATACTACTACTACTACTACTACTACTAATAATAATAATAATAATAATAATAATGTCAAAATTAAACCACTTGATAACATGAAAGTTGTATAAAATTGTCTTAACTTTCTTGGGTAAAACATTGAGGTCATTTGGACTTTTAGAACTCTAGATATGAGCCAAATACTAAACAGTGCTCAGGCTGGAGGTCAGATTCAGACTTCTTTGTTGTTGCTATAATTTCGACTTGAAAATGACCTTATTGAATCTTGGGCTCCATATGAAAGTTGTAGGCCTATATCTTACCTTTCCATACATATAAAGTATACCTAAATCCAAGATCTACAGCTCTAGATATGACCCAATTATCGAACAATATTCTGGTTTGGACTGCACCGGCATCTCTTTTCTAAGTTTGGCCATCTCTTTGTCCTTTTAATTTCAGTTCTTAAATTCATCAATCAATCCTTTCATTTATGTGATAGACCTGCATTTAAAATAAATATTTACCATAAATTAAAGGTATCTTATATTATTAGATATGTTATTATAAAACATGCTTTAGTTAAGGAGTTATTGATACTTCAAGTGCAAAATGATGATATAAAACCTTAATAAAAAATGCACTTTTACGTACTAATCAATGGTTAATAGAGAAAAATTAAAGTGTCAGGGGCAATACGATAAGGTATGAGTGGAGTTGTAGGGCACTGAGTTTTACCTCATTTTTTTTCTGTCTTTAATAGGTATTGACCTAATCCTTGGTATGCAATGGCTTGAAATGCTTGGCTCCATGATCTGTAATAGGAAACAATTGACCATGGATTTTATTTGAGACAATCAAGATTAAAGGTTGCGAGGTGTAGACATGCAAGCAATTTAGGTTGCTTCACACAATGAATTATCAAATGAGCTTCACAAAGGCTATGCATTATTTATAGTATGCTTTCAACCACCCCTGGGAACAATGTCACATAATGTGCCACTTGATGATAAGCAACAAGATATGTAAAGGTTGTTGAAAGACTATATAGATGTGTTTCAGAAGCCTTTAAGTCTACCATTTATGCACAAAGTAGAGCATTGCATTATGCTTAAGAAAGGGACTAAGCTTATTAATGTATGCTCGTATCAATATGCCCATTTCAAGAAGGAAGAAATTAAAAAACAAGTTCAAAAGATGTTTAACTCTAGCCTCATTTAATCGGGCATCAATTTATTTTTATCGCCGATATTATTGGTAAAGAAAAAGGATAGAAGTTGGTGATTTAGCACAAATTACCTCGCACTCAATACCGCTGCCATTAAGGACCGATTTCTCATTCCAATAATAGATGATATTTTAGATGAATTACATTGCGCATCCTTCTTTACCAAGCTTTATTTAAAGGTTAGATATCACTAAGTAAGAGTAAATTCTTCCAATATACTCAAAATTGCTTTTTGTACTCACAACAGTTATTATAAATATTTAGTGATGCCATTTGGCCTATGTAATGTGCACTTTACATTTCAAATCGTCATGAAACTCTATATTTTAATCTTATCTTTGAAAGTTTATTTCGGTTTCTTCAATGATATTCTCATATATAGTACTATTTGGGATAGGCATGTGGTGCATGTTAAACAAAAGATTTTAAGGTAACCTTATTTTTTTTACCAAGGCCAACAAGTATTTATTCGACCAATAGGAATTAGAATATTTGGGACACATTGTTATGCCTCAAGAAGTGAAGGTTGATAATCACAAAATTACAATTATGGTGGCGTGGCCTTAACCAACTAATATTCATGAATCACATGATTTTTTAGGCTTGACAGGATATTACAGGAAATTTGTTCAAAATTATAGTATCATTGCTCAACCTCTTACTAACCTCCTTAAAAAAAGGCAATTTAGATGGATTAAGGAAGCTAAAGTAGCCTTCACGACTCTTAAGTAAGTAATGACTACCATATCTATTTTGGTTATGCCCAATTTTAATGAGTCCTTCATTTTAGAAATGAAGGCTGTAAGGGAAGGGATATGAGTGGTCTAACTCAACAAGGTAAGCCTATCGCCTTTATAAGTCATGCATTGGGAGTTACAAAAAAATCATGGTCAACCTACACTAAAGAAATGCTAACAATTATGGAGGTTATATGCATATAGGGACCATATTTATTGGGGAGGAAGTTCTTCATCCAAACCAATCAATATAACCTAAAATATTTTTTGGAACAATGTTTGGCAACATCAAAGCAACAAAAATAAGTAGCCAATTGTTGGGCTACAATTACGAGATCACTTATCACTTAGGTCATGAAAATTATGCAGCAGACACTCTCTTATGCAAGCCTAATAGTCCACTCTTTAATCACCTTAATGTACCCACCGTAACCATATAACATAAAGTTCAGAGGGTATATAAAGGAGATCCATACATTCAATTAGTCGCTTAATAGGCCAAGAGCCAAATCGAAGGGTTATATACATAATGACACAGGTTATTATACTTCAGAGGTATAGTGATCATTCCTTCCCAAAGAGAGTAATGAAAAAGGTTGCTATATGAGGCTCATGACACAAAAATGGAGGGGCATTCAAGAGTATTACGGACATTCAAATGGTTGGCTCAATAATTTTATTAGCCTAAAATGTATCAAGAAGTCCACGAATACATCCAACATTGTGAAGTATGCCATAAAATGAAATCCAAAACACTCTCACCTATATGATTTCTCTAATTATTACCTATTTTGTGCTAAGTATAAGGAGATATCACTCTCAAATTTATTGAATGACTACCCACTACCAACAACAAGGATAAGATATTGGTAGTAGTGGATAGGTTAAGTAAATCTTTACCTTTCCTAACCTTAACTTATCCATTTACTTCTAAAGATGTGGCTAAAAAATTTATAGAAAGGATTATCAAGTTACATTGGTTGGCAAAATCCATCATCAATTATCTAGATCTAATCTTTATTAACAGGTTTTTGTAAGAAATGTTTTAAATATTAGGGACTAAGTTACAACTTAGCTCTACCTTTATCATTAGACCGATGGACAAACAAAAGTGGACAACTGCTGTGTGAAGCAGTATCTTCAGTGCTTTGTGCATTAATGATCGTGTAAGTGGAGTGCCTATCTTTTTTTGGCTAAGTTATGGTATAATACAACGTATCATGCCTCAATGAGAATGACTCCATTTCAGGTGTTATATGGGTGTCCGTCCCCCTCATTCCCACTTTATGATAACAATTTTTATTTCATAAAAAAAGTGGATGGGAAACTAATAACTAGAGATGCAATACTATAACAGCTTAAAGCTAATCTAAAAGCTTCCATCAATTGCATAAAACAAATGGTTGATTAAAAGAGGAGAGATGTCACGTTCGAAGTGGATGAAATGGTATTTCTTAAGTTGTATCCATATCAACAACAATCAATTTTTAAACATTCCCACCAGAAGCTTGCTAATCAATTTTATAAGTCGTATCTCGTGATACAAAAAATTAGAGCAGTTGCTTACAAACTTTAGCTGCTAACAAGAGCTTGCATTCACCCAATTCTTGTTAGATAGTCACAATTTAACTAAGCTAAGTTTTAGCTTGTTGGTAGTGTCTATTTACGAGAGTTTATGTTGTTATCATCCATTAAACTTGTATAACACTAATATAAAGGCTTTATAAACTAACATAAAGAAAATAAAAAATATATAATCTACCACCATAATATCGTGGTAGTCAACAAAATCATACCAATCATTATAACTAATTTTTGGGTTATTCCTTAAAATTTTACCATTTTTTCTTTTAAAATAATAACAATAATAAATAAAATAATAAAAGTAAGGAAACTGGAAATGGCAATGTGGAACAAAGTTGGTTAATGAAGGATTTCAAAAATAGAAAGTTAAGTTGTAATTTTAGATGAAATAAGGAGCCTAATTGTGTCATATTGTACCCAAAACTTGAGAAACAATGCAGATTTAAAGCCAAATTAAATTATCATTGGATGAACCCACATAAAAATTAAGTTTAGGGACATAATTCAATTTTTTATAGGCCAAATTAAAAGTTTAATTATGTTAAAAAAGTAATTTAGGTCCAATTACAGGATTTAATTAAGTGCAAGAAATTAATTATACTTTAATGAGTCAAATTAATTTTATTAGGGGTTTAATTGATAAAATATTAAGTTTGAGAACACAATTTGAGCTTAATTGAAAAGAATGGAATTTTAAGAGATCAAATTTAATTTTTACCAAGTCAATTGATTCAAATCAAGGGTAAAATTGCAAGAAAATAAAAAAGATTTAGGGTTAATTAATAGATAAATTGAAGAAATCCCTAGTCAAATACCATTTTGCAAAAAACGCTGAACTCTAGGGACTCAATTAATGGAAATCAAGAGTGAAATTAAAGAGAGTTATAAGTTTAATAGTAAATTGAGTGTTAATTTGTATAAATTCAAGACCAAAGACCAAAATAAAGAAGCTCTAGAATTCAAGGCTAATATGGAAGTTTGACATGGATAAAATTGCATAAAACTGGAAGTTTAGGGTCAATTCAAGGCGTAACTAAAAGAAATCAAAAGTCAGAAGACCAAATTGAACTTTGATCAAATCCCTAAATTAAAACTTTAAAAATCAAAACGACGCTGCTTTATTTAAATGAAACAACCTTTTTCCTTTTAAAATAAATTAAAAAAATATTTTCTTTTCATGCATACGACCGAATCCTAAAAGTTTCCCAAACATATTTTCATAAAAACAAAATGGCATCCGTTTCATTTTTAAAATATAAAATGGATATCATAACCAGTTTATAATTATCTGTTAGAGAACTAAAATATCAAAAATTCTTCACCAATCATTTTGTTCACTTTATATTTAAAATGTTAGGATTTAGCTATAGACTTTTATATTTAAAGGTATAAAACTACATTGTAAAGTATACCGTCATGTATTAAAGATACAAAGCACAAAATAAATGCGTTGCTAAAATTTAGACTTTAGAATGATTAGGATTTAATTCGATAAAGTAGAGATTTCCTTACAAAAAGAGATGTACCTTGAACCTTAGACAAGACCAATGAATAAAAATTTAACATAGAAAAATAATCAAATAACAATGCAGCTGACCTCAAGTAAGATACACTAGAAGTGATGCGTCTTCCCTTTCCACAACCAATCCCTTACTTGAACTCTCACAGACTATGAGTTTCCTAGTAATTTTAATAATAGGTGGTGACTCTTGAATATTATAATTATAATTTTATGATTATACTCAAACCTCCTTTCTTACACACTCTCAGGTGATAGATATGTCGTCGTTCTGCCTCATATATGCCATACAACACCAACCGTATATGATCAACTAAATCAAATCTAGAATGAGTTTCGACAAAATAGACCTAAAACTCTCTTGGCACAAACACTTGTCCACTCATTGTGTTTATGGCTGATCTTCATCACCATATTTTAACAACTTGATAAATACTTGTTATTGATTATTAACCAAAGAAATGGTTTTTTTTAAAAAAAAAAACACTTGTTCTCTTGTTATAATATATGGTTTAGCCTTATCCTTCTTCACTTGTGTGTTTAGACATTGTATCTTTTTAAATTAGATCTTGGGTAGCTAAACTTGTTTCCTTATTCTTTTTAGGTACAAGAGATGATAGTAATCGTTGACCATTTCATCATTCTCACCACAGAGTTTGGATAACTTAAGTTGTGGTTAGTGTTTATGTTATCCATTGTCAGCAGAACTTTTAGGCCTAAAAGTCTTGGGCTTTCATTACATGCAAAATCATTTAACTTTACCTCCTAAGTCTTCTCTTTCTAAAAAAACTAAACATCTCGTACAACTGGCATCTGGCAGTAACATGGGTCAACACTCCTTTATTCCCCACTGTTGTTGTCTAGATGCGACAGAAGCCTAGTTGTCGACAGCCTTTTGGCCTTCTCGTCACCTAAAACAAAGAAGAATGGGAAAGAAAAAGAAAAAGAAAACAACAGATCTGTAGAGAGAAAAACATATCTAAAACGGAGAAGAATAGAAAGAAAAAATAGATCCATGAACAAGAAACAAAAACTAAAACCAACTGCTTGCTACGTTTCTAGGTGTTTTGCAGGTCACCATTGACGAGGAAAGTGAAGAGAGGAGGAAGTCATTGCATATCTCCCCCATTCTATGAATTTTTTGATGCGATGTATGAACTCACGCGCCACTAGTGGTGGTCGCACGTGGAGCGAACACGCCGCCACTATTCCAGTGGTGCAGAAGGCCTTCCCTATAATTCCATATTATTTTGGGGCTTTTCTTTTTGTAATTTTTTGTTTGTTTAATGTATTGTTTGTTTTATTTTAAATTTTATGGATTTGTAACATGTAAATATGGGTGTATAAAAAAAAAGAAAAAAAAAGATGTGTATGTGCTTGTACTTTTATTACATATGTTATTGAATTATAAAATCAAAAGATAAAAAGGAATTTAATTTGCATATGGTCAAGTATTTTAAGTGCAAATAAAATCATGTTGTATTTCCCGTAAAAGTGTAAAAACACGTTTCTACTTATATTTTGAGATTTAATAACTGATTTATTAAAGACTTAAGAATTTGACTACTATGTTTAAATTTTTAAATCATATTAAAACTACGAAGCAGGTTACCTTAGGTAAGGTGCGTCAGGGGTGCTAATACTTTTTAGCCACAATCAGTATCTTACCCGTGAATCTCTGACAAAGATTAGTACATCCGAGTTTCATTGTGACCTGAATCGAATACTAGATGACGACTCTTAAATCAGGCAAATGAGCGAATATCGCCATCGATGCCGTGACACGACAAAAAGATTGATGTCTTCTCCCAAGTGCAGGAGTGTCGAAGTAATAAATAACCCGACAAGACCGGGGTCGAACCACATGAAAGTTAATTGTACAAATTATAAACAACAATTATAAACAACAATAATAGCAATAATAACAACAACAACAACAATAACAACAACAACTATAATAATAATAATAATAATAATAATAGTAATAATAATAATAATAATAATAATAATAATAAAGAAAGAGAAGAAGAAGATGATGATGAGAACTTGGAGATGAAAAATTAATGTAAGGATTAAACAATAATAATAACAAATGTCAAGGTTAGAGGTTCCACTAATGGTATGTCAAACAAGTATAGTATAAACTCTTATTATTCAATTGGAAACCACACACAAAAGAGGTTCCAATCAGATTATAGATTGTTAACATGATTACATTAGTCATCTTATTCGATTAATGCTAGTACTTGTAAATCTCATCAAGCATTCATTATTATAACTTATGTTAACAATAAATCAAGTTCCTTTCATAGCTCAGGTGTCGGTTATACCATACAGTATGAACTATGAAAGTGCCAAGTATTTGTTGTACCAAGTGTTATACAACATAAATCAAGATTAGTCATTTAACAAGCAAAGTATTAAAGAGTGAACAAGATAACAAATATAAAACATGTTAGTATCAAACATTAAAGTCCATATTAAGTTTACACTATACTTATTCTTACACCATTAGTGTAACCTTTTCCCCTTAACATAATAAACTTACCTAGACATAATGAAAGAAAGAAACATAAATAAAAAAAATAAGAACATACATAAGATAAAAGTTAACTAAGTAAAGGAAAGGAACTGAAAGGCATAAACTTAATATTAATGAAAGCAAAGCATAAACATTACAAAAAATGCATCCTTTTATAGGCCAAAATTGGGAACTATTGATTTGATGACTAATTGATAAGTGGGTGGCCAACTCTTGACTTGGTGACAATCCTTATCTTCTCTTGTCTGCCCAAAACGTCATTGATAACGTCAAAATTGGAGCCACTCAAAAACATGAAAGTTGTAGGCAATTGTCTAAAACTTTCAGTTCATTTGGACTTCTAGAACTCCAGATATGGCCAAAATACTGAACAGTGCTCGGGCTGGAGGATAGATTCGGGCTTCTTTGTTGTTGCTACAATTTGGACTTGAAAATGACCTTTTTAGATCTTGGGCTCCATATAAAAGTTATAGGCCTATGTCTTACCTTTCCATCCATATAAAGTAGACCCAAATCTGATATCTATAGCTCCAAATATGACCCAATTACCAAACAGTGATCCAGTTTGGATTGCACCGACATCTCTTTTCTAATTTTGGTCATCTCTTTGCCCTTGCAATTTAAGTTCTTAAAGTCATCCATCAATTCTTTCATTTATGTGATAGGCCTACATTTAAAATGAACATTTACCATAAATTAAAGGTATCTTATATTATTAGATATATTATTATAAACATGTTTTAGTTAAGGAATTATTGATACTTCAAGTGTAAAATGATGATATAAAACCATGATAAAAATGCACTTTTAAGTACTAATTACACCCCCCCAACCAGCTTATTACTAGTCCCTAGTAATCAAAGCGTTAAAATAGAAAAACAATTTGCAAATTCCACAAAGCAAGGTATTCATCATTTAACTTCCATTAATCTATCCACATAAACAAACTCTCATTTATATATATATATATATATCTGCTCAATACCTCTTAACAAGATATTAATAAACCTTTCTTTTGTGCTCAATGTATCAACATATAATTATGGGGCTTTTATTGGACGAAAACAAAATTTTTGTTCTAATGTTTAAGGTTAACTTCCTTGGGTTGGGATTATTATTTTTGTCTTTTTTTTTCTTTTTTTTTAAATATATATACATATAATTTAAAAACATCATGCATCTTTAACCCATGTAACGAGCTTTTAGCTAATGACTCACAGACCAGTTGGTCTTAGGGCATTAGGTGTTAAGACACCCCTACGAGCTTAATAACTCGGGTTGCAGATACTGATATGTAGATACTGCAATGTTTGATTCCCTTAAGCTTTTCTTCTCAACCCATATAACAAGCGTTGGGCCAATAGCTCCCAAGTTAGTTGACTTTAGGGTATTTGGTGTTAAAACACCCCTTCGGGCTTAATTGATTAGGTTAGGGAGGCTACGAAACCAAACTTATCTATATTTTTATTATTATCATTTTTTTTTCTTTTTTTTTTAATTATATACAATCCCTTTCCCTTAGTTGTGACCTTTAACAAAAGAACATAAATAATGTAATAATCCAATATGCAACCCACAATCATATGTTAAAGTGTGTGTGTGTGTAAATTAAGGTTTAAGAATACATGTTAAATAAGTATATGAGTAGAATTAAGTGATAACAATGCGAGAGTTTGTAAACCTGAATATTTCAAGAAGTATTATAATAGACCTTGTTAAGAATGGTTACTAAGATGCGTCTCATGAGTCACTTTAACAAAAGAGCTCCTCTACTCTGCCATCCTAGTAACAACAATTATGCACATGTTTTATGAAATGAAAAACAATTTTTTTTTTTTATCAACTACTACCCTCTCCCCCCAACCAAAACGAGACATTGTCCTCAATGTTCTAAGGTACAAAGATAGAGTATAGAAGATATCACCTGAAATAACGAACACTGACAAACCTGAAACACACTGAAAAAAAAATAAGAAATAACAAAACACAATAATAAAACCAAAAGACAAAAATTCACAAATGAAGGCTCAAATCCAATCTAAGCTTTTTACGGCTTTCCTTAGTTGACCAATTTATGCGACTCATGGAGGCATCAATTTGGACTTCTAAAAAGTTGTAGGCAATTGTCTCAGTTATCTTGTGTAAAAAATTCAGCTCATTTGGACTTCTAGAACTCCAGATATGGCCAAAATACTGAACAGTGCTCGGGCTGGAGGACAGATTCGGGCTTCTTTGTTGCTGCTACAATTTGGACTTTAAAATAGCCTTTTTAGATCTTGAGCTCCATATGAAAGTTATAGGCCTATGTCTTACCTTTCCATCCATATAAAGTAGACCCAAATATGAAATCTATAGCTAGCTCCAGATATGACCTAATTACCGAATAGTGTTCCGGTTTGGATTGCACCGACATCTTTTTTCTAATTTTGATCATCTCTTTGTCCTTGCAATTTAAGTTCTTAAAATCATCAATCAATCCTTTCATTTATGTGATAGGCCTGTATTTAAAATAAACATTTATCATAAATTAAAGGTATCTTATATTGTTATATATATTATTATAAACATGCTTTAGTTAAGGAATTATTGATACTTCAAGTGCAAAATGATGATATAAAACCATGATAAAAATACACTTTTAAGTACTAATCATGCCGCGCGGGAGACGTGCGACAAAATTAAAAATAAACACCAACTAAAAAAGAGACAAAAAGAAACTTGAGTTAATCAAGTTAACTCATCAAACCCATAATACCAGTCATGAGATTGAGAAAATCACATAGAAAGAAAAACACAACAAATCATGAAACCTAATCTCCAATAAACCAAATGTCAAAGGATAAAACTAAAAAAAATATATAGATTAAAAAAATAATATTACAATGAATAATATTATGTGAGATGGTGTACAATAAAAAAACCACTTCTTTTAGTTTTTGTTAATTGTATGACAAGAAATAGACTATGTATACTTTACATAAAGGTTCCTTGTGATTTTCTAGTGCCAATTCTTTCGCTTTACTATGATTGATATACATTGTTTGCCTATAATGGTATCAATGATTAATTCTAACCTTTATTATAGTCGATCAAACCTTGTCTATTATATTTTGTCCTTTAACAAGCAGTTTGTTTGATGTAGAAGCGATGACTGTTGTTGTTATCTTAGGAAATAAGTTATTATTCACCTTTATTTTCTTTCTCAAGAAGTGAGTGCAACCAACTTCCAATACCTTTTAAATCAAATTTATGAGAATAATACAATTATTAGTATCATATCTATATGAATCATGCTACTTCTAATGATTCTTCCCTTTTATTTGTTCAGTATTGAGGTTATATGGTTGCCTAGGAGTTTGATTTGTTCTCGTTATATCAATTAACTAAATATCATCTCTTATTTCGATATCAAATGAATTTTCTTTATTTCATCAATAGTTTTTGTTATTTTTATGCTCACTAGGCTTCTTTTTTTTGTTGATATTTTTAATGCAACATTCTCAAATAATTTTCCCACTTTGCATTCTATAACTAATATTAATTATTTTTAAGTTTTTTCAAACTCCTTGTTAACATTTTATCCATCGATCATCTTTTTACATCTTTAATCTATTAACATTTAGCCTCTACAGTATATTTGGTTTGGGGTTAAAGAAGTATTTGACATTGAGGTTGAACATGTTTTTCATTAAAATTTGATTTTTTTGCTTCAAATTAATATTTTTTTCTAGTTTTTTTTTATCATTTTAATGTGCTGATATAAAACATAAATTTTAAATAATAATAATAATAAAATATTATTTTAATATATTTTCAAGTAAAATGCACTTTGAAAAGTAATATCTATCACACTTTTAAACATCTTCTAAGTGTTAAAGTGTAAGAAAGTGGCAGAGGGTAAAAATATTAAAGATATTTGATATGTGTGTAAAAAAAGGTTTTTAGTGATATGATCTAATTTATTTTAAATCAAAATTAAATTTACATGTAATAATAAATAACATATTGTAATGGGATCCATTTGTTTGGTATTTGTAAAAAGAAGGAAAATTGAAATTTGGATTTAAGAAAGATATTCACACAAATTTCAAAATTTTCCACATTAACAATATTGTTCCTCCACCCCTTTATAAGTGTTAAGTATTTGGGGGTTAATTATTAACTAATTTAATCTTTTCACCTCTAGGTGGTAAAATGGTAACCCTTAAGCTTTTAATCTAAATCTAAACACAACTCTAATTTTTAACCCTAAACTAAACAAACTAAAAGTAAATTTTAATTGGTCTCAAGTCTAGTTTATATCAATTAGCCCCCACAATTCAATTTCTTCTCCTCTGGTGTAGGTTTACTCAATTTATTTTTTTATTCTTTTTTGAAAAAACCTTTTCACCTTTTGCCTCCAATATTTTATTCGTTGTAATTGACCTTTTTTCTTTTGTTTCACTGCAAGTTCCATAGTTGTTATTACTATCTCATAACCACATTATGAGTTTTGCAAAGTAACCATGGTTGGTTTGAGTCAATTCAGTATTTCACTGTCTCTGTTACAGGGTCAGTACTGCGATGCCATTTGGTAGCTGCGGAGGCTTTTGTTGTGCCTCTTATGGGAGGTGTGGTGTGTTGAGAAGGGTTTTTAGATTTATCATAAAATTATGATTAATGTTTAGAAGTCACCACCTAATACTATGGTCACTAAGAACCTATGGCCTGCAAGAGTCTGGATAAGGGATAGGTTGTGCAAGGGATGATGCATCACCCCAATGCACCCTACCTAAGGCAAGCTGCATTATTGTTTGATTATTTTTTTTTAAGTCGGGTTTTTATTTGTTGGTTTTTTCTAAGATTAAAGGCAGATCTCTCTTCATAAAAGAGTCTCTACTTTATCGGGTTAAATCTTAACCATTCTAAAATCTGAATTTTAGCATCGTATTTATTTATACCTTGTATCTTTAATACTTGAGGGTGTACTTTATTATATAATTTTACACCCTATAAATTTTACTCAAAGTCTACATGTTGACCTTGAAAAAAATATTGGAAAAAGGTTTTTGATATTCTAGCCAAACCTTAATGGATGATCATAAACTGATTATGACATCTATTTTTTTGGATTTTTTAATGAAAATATGCATTGATAATTTATATGATTTGGTCATATGCATGAAAATAAAATATATATTTTATATTTTTTGAAAAGTGAAATTATTTTAAAAGTTTTTGAGATTTTTTTTAAAATATTTTAATTTTAATTTATTTTTTTTAAGTTTTGGAGGAAATTAGATATTTTAATACCAAATATGTATCTTATAGTGTAAGTATACAACCTAATATTAAGCAATATTAGTAGAAAAACATGCGAGAAAATTTAAAAAAAAATTGAAAGGATTTTTAAAAATATTTGGAATTCTTTTTTTATGGGAGTCGGGCCGAACCAAACCCAACAATTTAGGCTGGGCCGGAACTAGTCTGACCCAAGGTGCGAAGCTAATTATTTTGGTTGCTGCATGTATAATGAATTTTGCATGCAGTGACCGCAATAGGGAGCATGGGGAAGGTTGATGCAAGGCAGAGATGAAGAACTACCTGAGGTGGTAAGGGTCTGTGGTCGTGCCAGTGGAGAGGATGGTGTCTTTGCTGGCGGTTGCAATAATGGAGGCCAGCGTTGGTCACAGTTGGAAGAAGAAACTTCTTGTAGAGGAGAGAAAGACATTCATGGTGGCTTATTACAGACACAGTAGTGGTTGGCTGGTGGTGGTCTTGGCAACGCGTGGTGGTGCTGGTTGCTTAAGGCAGAGCTAGAGGAAGAAATGGTAATGGTGTTGGTTTCCTATGGAAAAGGAAGAAAGAAGCTGAAGCAGAAAAAGAAAATTTACAACGGGAAGAGGGAGGACCTCGCAGTGGTTGCCCCTCTTATCGGTGAGGATTTGGGTTTATGGGGAGACTGAGCAGCCATTTATTGGTGGAGGAGAAAGGTTGCTGTGGGGTTTTCAACGGCTAAAGATACGGTAGAGAGAGAAAGAGAAAAGAGGTGTAGAAACTAAAAAAAGCTGGTTTTTTTATTGACTTTTCGATTTTCTTTTCTCTTAGGGCATGAAGTCCACTTCTATTTATAGACGGTGGAAGTGGGCAATCTTATCTATACAAGGAAAAAATTACAGCCCTTGATTCAATTGGGAAGGATCGTAACCGTTGGTTCAAAGTAAGCATCCTGAGTTGTCAAATTTGCAGGAAAATGCAGATTGAGTTAATCTCTTTACGTTGATACTTACACTGACGGGTTGTCATTCAACTTGAACGAGCTATATGGGATTGTAGAGCAATTGTAGAGGATCATTTACGTTAAGATTTGTTAATTTTGATGGACGTTAGATGCATTAAATACACCTGCAAAGTAGCATTCTTGAGTTGTCATTTTAGAGAAAATTGAAGCAGAATATGAACAGTGCCAAAGTTCTGTTTTTAGCAAAAGTTTGTTTTGGTCCTCCCTTTTGAATTTGATTTAATTATATCCCTAATTAACCATATACTTTTGATTTAGTGCAATTTAGCCCCTTTCAAACTTGAATTACAACTCTGAATTTACACATCTTTTGCACTGTGGTCTTTGGTCTTGATTTTATACAATTTAACCCCTAATTAACCATTAAACTTTTAATTTCTTTAATTTCACCCCTAATTCTAGTCAATCAAGCCCCTATTGTTTGGTGCCTTTTGCAGATTGACCATTGAGTGTGAAATTTATCAATTTAATATTTAATTGACCCTAAAACTTTAATTTTCTTGCAATTTGGCCCCTAATTTCAATTAATTAACTTGGTAAGAATTAAATTTGATCTCTTAAAATTATAATCTTCTCAATTAAACTCAAATTAAGCTCTCAAACTTAATTTTTCACCAATTAAGCTCCAAATAAAATTAATTTGACCCATTTAAAGTATAATTGAGTTCTTGAACTTAATTTATATACTTCAATTGAACCCAAATTAATTCTTAAACATAATTAAAATTTAATTTGGCCTATGATTATATCAAATTGGTCTATTAAAAAAATTAATTATGTCTTTCGACATAACTTTTATGCAAATTCATCCAATAATCATTTAATTTGACATTGAAGGTGTATTTTTCTTCATTTATGGGCATAATGGGATATAATTAGGCTTTAAAATTTGCTTCAAAATTATTGTTTAATTTCCTGGCCTATTGTCTCTATGTTACCAGCCTTTATTTTATTTTTTATTTTTTATTTTGAATAAAAAGTTAGTTTTAAAGAATAACCCATAATTGGGTTATGACAATCTTAATATGTTTTGTTTTAGAAAAAACATATGTTGTACAATGTATCACCATTTTAATATTTGAAAAGTGTTTTAGTTATTATAAATTAATTTTTTTTAGCTTTCTAGCATTTTTATATATTCTTTAGGTTGAAAAAAAAAAATTCAACCATGGAAAAAAAAACTAGTCTAAAACTATATTTCAAGGACAAGACAAGTTGAACTTTAGTTCGAGCGTGATTAAAGTTTGCACGTCATTAATCACAGTGAAGGTTCTTTACGGCATGGTAAGAGAAGAAAGTGGATGTGATGAGTAAAACTCAAGGGATATATTTTGGTAGCTAGAGAACTCATGGGATATATTTTTGCTTCTTTAAACATTGATTCTCTCTTAATTGTAGAATTGGTGAAGCAAAGGATAATGTTGATGTTGATGAGTGATGCTCTAAAACTAGTTTTTATAAAATTTATTTTTACTAATAAAATGTCTTTTTTCAATGATTTTATGTTTTTATTTTGTTAATTCAAATCCATTATTTTTTTTCAATTTCAAATATTAAAATTAAATTGAAATTTATACATGCTACAGTTTATATTTAACTAGTTAGGTGGCCGTGCTATGGTGTGGGCCAACTTTTTTTCATAAAAATTATAAAAAAAACCTATGATTCAAGAGTGTTCAATCTATCTACAAAGAAAGATCCAAGAGCTTTGAGTATGACATTGCATCCAAACCCAAGACTCTTAGGTATGGAGTTACAACCATACCCAATACGTTGCAGCCACACCTAACGCTCTTAGGTCTGGCCGCAACACCAAGCCAAAAAGCATTAGGTCTGGTATGTTGGGTCTGGGCTAGGTTTAGCTACAATACCATATTGTTACAGCCACATATAATGCTCTTAGGTCTGGCGCATTAAGTTTGAGTTTGGCTACAATGCCAAACCTAAGAGCAATATTTATAATATAAATTATAGTACTAAAAGTAATATTTATAATACAAATAATAATATTTATAATATTAATAATAATATTAAATTTGTCTAACCTAAGTTCTTATAGTTTTTAATCCATCCAAATTAAAGTTTTTATTTTTCTTCAATAGTAATAATATTTTATTTCAAATTTATTAATGATGATGATGATAATAATAATAATAATTTTGAATTTTACCCTTCAAATCAAATCTATGGTTTCAATATTAATTATAATAAAAATAATAATATTTATAACATAAATAATAAAGTTTTTAATATTAATAATAATATTAAACTTGTCTAACTTAAATTTAAGTAAGTTTGAATGCAATACCAGGCTCATGAGCTTTAGGCTCATCTTAAACGTCAAACCCAAGAGTCTTGGGTCCTAACATTGGATCCTAAAGCCTTAGACTAGGCGGGGATGCAAGACCCAAGGGACTTAGGTCTGCACCTCACCCACCCCCAAACAATCTAGGTCAGACATCTCTTTCCTATCCCAAGTTTCTTGGGTTTAAAAGGGGTTTGATTAGAAGGGGAGGCCAAACCCAAGTTAATGATAATAATAATAATTGATTTTATCCTTCAAATAAAATCTATATTTTTTTCAATAGTAATAATATTTATTTTAAATTTAATAATATTAATGAATTTAATACTATTTATAATATTAATAATAATATTTAACTTTTTTAGCCCAAGTTCTTATAGTTTTTAGGTGATTTCTTCAATCAGGGTTGTATATTTATGAATATGAGTTGTGATTGGGCCTTTGAAAACTGTTTAAAGCATAGGCTTGTTTATGGAGACATTCCTTAAAAGAAGGCAAGGTTAGATAGTCATTGGTTCAATGTTCATTTGTTTCACATATTTGACATGTAATGTCTTGAATAGATTTTAATTGATCACTCCTTTTCAATTCTAGTGCATCGACTTTTCTAGCTAAAGATGTCCAATGCACCCTACCTAAGACAAGCTGCATTATTGTTTGATTTTTTTTTTTAAGTTGAGTTTTTATTTGTTGGTTTTTTCTAAGATTAAAGGCAGATCTCTCTTCATAAAAGAGTCTCTACTTTATCGGGTTAAATCTTAACCATTCTAAAATCTGAATTTTAGTATCGTATTTATTTATACCTTGTATCTTTAATACTTGAGGGTGTACTTTATTATATAATTTTACACCCTATAAATTTTACTCAAACTCTACATCTTGACCTTGAAAAAAATATTGGAAAAAGGTTTTTGATATTCTAACCAAACCTTAATGGATGATCATAAACTGATTATGACATTTATTTTTTTGGATTTTTTAATGAAAATATGCATTGATAATTTATATGATTTGGTCATATGCATGAAAATAAAATATATAGTTTATATTTTTTGAAAAGTGAAATTATTTTAAAAGTTTTTGAGATTTTTTTGAAAATATTTTAATTTTAATTTATTTTTTTTAAGTTTTGGAGGAAATTAGATATTTTAATACGGAATCTGTATCTTATAGTGTAAGTATACAACCTAATATTAAGCAATATTAGTAGAAAAACATGCGAGAAAATTTTAAAAAAAAAATGAAAGGATTTTTAAAAATATTTGGAATTTTTTTTTAATGGGAGTCGGGCCGAACCAAGCCCAACAATTTGGGCTGGGCCAAAACTAGTCTGACCCAAGGTGCGAAGCTAATTATTTTGGTTGCTGCATGTATAATGAATTTTGCATTCAGTGACCGTAATAAGGAGCATGGGGAAGGTTGATGCAAGGCAGGGATGAAGAACTACCTGAGGTGGTGAGGGTCTGTGGTCGTGCCAGTGGAGAGGATGGTGTCTTTGCTGGCGGTTGCAATAATGGAGGCCAGCGTTGGTCACAGCTGGAAGAAGAAACTTCTTGCAGAGGAGAGAAAGGCATTCATGGTGGCTTATTACAGACACAGTAGTGGTTGGTTGGTGGTGGTCTTGGCAACGCGTGGTGGTGCTGGTTGCTTAAGGCAGAGCTAGAGGAAGAAATGGTAATGGTGTTGGTTTCCTATGGAAAAGGAAGAAAGAAGCTGAAGCAGAAAAAGAAAATTTACAACGGGAAGAGGGAGGACCTCGCAGTGGTTGTCGCTCTTTTCGGTGAGGATTTGGGTTTGTGGGGAGACTAAGCAGCCATTTATTGGTGGAGGAGAAAGGTTGCTGTGGGGTTTTCAACGGCTAAAGATACGGTAGAGAGAGAAAGAGAAAAGAGGTGCAGAAACCGAAAAAAGCTAGTTTTTTTATTGACTTTCTGATTTTCTTTTGTCTTAGGGCATGAAGTCCACTTCTATTTATAGACGGTGGAAGTGGGCAATCTTATCTATACAAGGAAAAAATTACAGCCCTTGATTCAATTGGGAAGGATCCTAATCGTTGGTTCAAAGTAAGCATCTTGAGTTGTCAAATTTGGAGGAAAAGGCAAATTGAGTTAATCTCTTTACGTCGACATTTACACTGACGGGTTGTCATTCAACTTGAACGAGCTATATGGGATTGTAGAGCAATTGTAGAGGATCATTTACGTTAAGATTTGTTAATTTTGATGGACGTTAGATGCATTAAATACACCTGCAAAGTAGCATTCTTGAGTTGTCATTTTAGAGAAAATTGAAGTAGAATATGAACAGTGCCAAAGTTCTGTTTTTAGCAAAAGTTCGTTTTGGTCCTCCCTTTTTAATTTGATTTAATTATATCCCTAATTAACCATATACTTTTGATTTAATGCAATTTAGCCCCTTTCAAACTTGAATTACAACCCTGAATTTACACATCTTTTGCACTGTGGTCTTTGGTCTTGATTTTATGCAATTTAACCCCTAATTAACCATTAAACTTTTAATTTCTTTAATTTCACCCCCGATTCTGGTCAATCAAGCCGCTATTGTTTGGTGCTTTTTGCAGATTGGCCATTGGCTGTGAAATTTATCAATTTAATATTTAATTGACCCTAAAACTTTAATTTTCTTGCAATTTCGCCCCTAATTTCAATTAATTAACTTGGTAAGAATTTAATTTGATCTCTTAAAATTATAATCTTCTCAATTAAACTCAAATTAAGCTCTCAAACTTAATTTTTCACCAATTAAGCTCCAAATAAAATTAATTTGACTCATTTAAAGTATAATTGAGTTCTTGAACTTAATTTATATACTTCAATTGAACCCAAATTAATTCTTAAACATAATTAAAATTTAATTTGGCCTATGATTATATCAAATTGGTCTATTAAAAAAATTAATTATGTCTTTGGACATAACGTTTATGCAAATTTATCCAATAATCATTTAATTTGACATTGAAGTTGTATTTTTCTTCATTTTGGGCATAATGAGATACAATTAGGCTTTAAAATTTGCTTCAAAATTATTGTTTAATTTCCCGGCCTATTGTCTCTATGTTACCAGCCTTTATTTTATTTTTTTTTTTTTATTTTGAAAAAAAAGTTAGTTTTAAAGAATAACCCATAATTGGGTTATGACAATCTTAATATGTTTTTTCTAAAAAAAAACATATGTTGTACAATGTATCACCATTTTAATATTTGAAAAGTGTTTTAGTTAGTATAAATTAATTTTTTTTAGCTTTCTAGAATTTTTATATATTCTTTAGGTTGAAAAAAAATAATAATTCAACCATGGGAAAAAAAAACTAGTCTAAAACTATATTTCGAGGACAAGACAAGTTGAACTTTAGTTCGAGCGTGATTAAAGTTTGCACGTCATTAATCACAGTGAAGGTTCTTTACGGCATGGTAAGAGAAGAAAGTGGATGTGATGAGTAAAACTCAAGGGATATATTTTGGTAGCTAGAGAACTCATGGAATATATTTTTGCTTCTTTAAACATTGATTCTCTCTTAATTGTAGAATTGGTGAAGCAAAGGATAATGTTGATGTTGATGAGTGATGCTCTAAAACTAGTTTTTATAAAATTTATTTTTACTAATAAAATGTCTTTTTTCAATGATTTTATGTTTTTATTTTGTTAATTCAAATCCATTATTTTTTTCAATTTCAAATATTAAAATTAAATTGAAATTTATACATGCTACAGTTTATATTTAACTAGTTAGGTGGCCGTGCTACGGTGTGGGCCAACTTTTTTTCATAAAAATTATAAAAAAAACCTATGATTCAAGAGTGTTCAATCTATCTACAAAGAAAGATCCAAGAGCTTTGAGTATGGCATTGCATCCAAACCCAAGACTCTTAGGTATGGAGTTACAGCCATACCCAATACGTTGCAGCCACACCTAACGCTCTTAGGTCTGGCCGCAACACCAAGCCAAAGAGCATTAGGTCTGGTGTGTTGGGTCTAGGCTAGGTTTAGCTACAATACCGTACCGTTACAGCCACACATAATGCTCTTGGGTCTGGCGCATTAGGTTTGAGTTTGGCTACAATGCCAAACCTAAGAGCAATATTTATAATATAAATTATAATACTAAAAGTAATATTTATAATACAAATAATAATATTTATAATATTAATAATAATATTAAATTTGTCTAACCTAAGTTCTTATAGTTTTTAATCCATCCAAATTAAATTTTTTGTTTTTCTTCAATAGTAATAATATTTTATTTCAAATTTATTAATGATGATGATGATAATAATAATAATAATTTTGAATTTTACCCTTCAAATCAAATCTATGGTTTCAATATTAATTATAATAAAAATAATAATATTTATAACATAAATAATAAAGTTTTTAATATTAATAATAATATTAAACTTGTCTGACTTAAATTTAAGTAAGTTTGAATGCAATATCAGGCTCATGAGTTTTAGGCTCATCTTAAACGTCAAACCCAAGAGTCTTGGGTCCTAACGCTGGATCCTAGAGCCTTAGATTAGGCGGGGATGCAAGACCCAAGGGACTTCGATCTGCACCTCACCCACCCCCAAACAATCTAGGTCAGACATCTCTTTCCTACCCCAAGTTTCTTGGGTTTAGAAGGGGAGGCCAAACCCAAGTTAATGATAATAATAATAATTTATTTTATCCTTCAAATAAAATCTATATTTTTTTCAATAGTAATAATATTTATTTTAAATTTAATAATATTAATGAATTTAATACTATTTATAATATTAATAATAATATTTAACTTGTTTAGCCCAAGTTCTTATAGTTTTTAGGTGATTTCTTCAATCAGGGTTGTATATTTATGAATATGAGTTGTGATTGGGCCTTTGAAAACTGTTTAAAGCATAGGCTTGTTTATGGAGACATTCCTTAAAAGAAGGCAAGGTTAGATAGTCATTGGTTCAATGTTCATTTGTTTCACAGATTTGACATGTAATGTCTTGAATAGATTTTAATTGATCACTCATTTTCAATTCTAGTGCATCGACTTTTCTAGCTAAAGATGCAAACTTGTCTTGAAGGTCATGATCTTCCCTAAATTTATATATACCTCCATTAGATGTATGAGGTTAGATTTTACTTGGAGTCTCATACATGCCTGTAGTGTCTTAATTTTGAGCATTTTTAGCTAGCAAGTCGAGGTACTTCACTGCTTTATTAGGGTCTTTATCTTTAAAGGTTTTATTGCACATCAATTCAACCATTTACCTATCTTTAAGTGTTAAGCTTTTATAAAAATATGAAACCAATCTTCATTTTTCAAAACCATGATGAGCGCAACTATTAAGCAAGTCTCGATATCTATCCCAATATTGATAAAATGTTTCTCCTGGTTTTTGAATGAAAGTGGTGATTTATCTTTTGAAAGAGTTTGTTCTATAAGAAGGAAAAAATGTCTTTAAAAACTGTTGTCATATTTCATCCCAAGCACGAATGGATCCAGGTTTCAAATTTTGTAGCCATGTTTTAACTTTATCTTTTAATAAAAAAGGAAAAAGCTTTAATCTGATGGTGTTCATCCTACAATTTGAGTTATTATACGTGTTAGAAATCTCCTCAAATTCCCTTAAATGCAAGTATGGATTTTCTAAAACTAAGCTATGAAAAGAAGGTAAAAGTTCAATAATGCTTGGCTTAAAATTAAAATGAGATGCATTAGGGGGGGAAACTATGCATGATGGTGCACTTGTTCTTATGGGATTCATTTGGTCTCTAAGTGTTTTAACATGGTTATTCTCATTATTTTCATTATGCAATGATTAATTATCGTCTTCGGCTATATTTTTTGAAAATGATGAGGATACCCTACAAAGTCTACTACTTAAAGTACGTGACCACACTCTCATGCATGTGTAGGAATAGAATAAAAAAAAAGAAAACAAAAGAAGGAAAAACAAAACAAAAGAAACAAAGTTATATACAAGAAAAGTGAAAAGAAAAAATAAAATAAATATTATAATTTGTACAAGAACTTACCTCCTCGGCAACGGCGTAAAAAAACTTGACACGACCAAAAGATTGATGTCTTCTCCCAAGTACAGGAGTGTCGAAGTAATAAATAACGTGGCAAAATCAGGGTCGAACCACAAGAAGATTAATTGTATAAATTATAAATAACAACAACAACAACAATAATAACAACAATAATAGTAGTAATACTAATATTAATAGTAATAAGAATACTGATAATAATAATATTAATATTAATATTAATAGTAATAGTAATAGTAATAGTAATAATAGAATAAGAAAAAGAATAAGAAGAAAAAGTTGAGAACTTTGAGATGGAAGATTAACGTAAGGATTAAACAATGATAACAATAAATGTCAAGGTTAGAGAATCCACTAATGGTATGTCAAACAAGTATAGTATAAACTTATATTATTAAATTGGAAATCACACACAAAGAAGGTTCCAATCAGATTATAAATTGTTAACATGATTACATTAGTTATCTTATTCGGATTACATTATTCATCTTATTCAATTAATGCTAATACTTGTAAATCTCGTCAAGCATTCATGATTATAACTTATGTTAACAACAAATTATGTTCCTTTCATAACTCAGGTGTCGGTTATACCATACAGTATGAGCTATGAAAGTGCCAATCATTTGTTGTACTAAGTGTTATACAACATAAATCTAGATTAGTCATTTAACAAGCAAAGTATTAAAGAGTAAACAAGATAATAAGTAGAAAACATGTTAGTATCAAACATTAAAATCCATGTTAAGTTTACACTATACTTATTATTACACCATTAGTCTAACCTTTTCACCTTGACATAATAAACTTAACTAAACATAATGCAAAAAAGAAAAATAAATAAATAAAATAAGAACATAAATAAAATAAAAGTTAACTAAGAAAATGAAAAGCATAACCTTGATATTAATGAAAGAAAAGCATAAACATTACAAAAAATACAAAGAGAGAAAGCAAGAGCATGATCTTGATCTGGAAACCAAGATGCTTAAATGCATGGCAAATGCTTTCTTTTATAGGCCAAAATTGAAAACTATTGATTTGATGACTAATTGATAAGTGGGTGACCAACTCTTGACTTTGTGACAATCATTATCTTCTCTTGTCTGCTCAAAACATCATTGATAACGTTAGAATTGGAACCATTTAAAAATATGAAAGTTATAGAAAATTGTCTCAGCTTTTCAGAAAAAACACAATGGAGGTCATTTGGACTTCTAGAACTCTAGATATAGGCCAAACACTGAACAGGGTTTGGGCTACAGAACAGATTTGGACTTTTTCATTGTTGCTATAATTTGGACTTAAAAATGGCCTTATTAAATCTTGGGCTCCTATGAAAGTTGTAGGCCTATGTCTTACCTTTTCATCCATATAAAGTAAACCTAAATCCGAGATTTACAACTCTAGATATGACCAAATTATCGAACAGTATTCCAGTTTAGATTGCACTGACATCTCTTTTCTAAGTTTGACCATCTCTTTATCCTTTCAATTTCAGTTTTTAAACTCATCAATCAATCCTTTTATTTATGTGATAGACCTGCATTTAAAATAAACATATACCATAAATTAAAGGTATCTTATAGTATTAGATATGTTATTATAAAACATGTTTTAGTGAAGGAGTTATTGATACTTCAAGTGAAAAATGATGATATAAAACCTTGATTGAAATGCACC
Source organism: Populus euphratica (assembly GCF_000495115.2). Classification (NCBI taxonomy): domain Eukaryota; kingdom Viridiplantae; phylum Streptophyta; class Magnoliopsida; order Malpighiales; family Salicaceae; genus Populus; species Populus euphratica. The sequence goes on along the minus strand of NW_011500039.1, from coordinate 380,291 downwards.
TTTAAGTATCAATCAAACATCGGACCTATCAGCCTTGGGTCTGGATGTTGGCCCATTAGCCTTGGGTCTAAACACCTAATTCAAGTGTCATAGGTCCGGATGTCAAATTCAAGAGCCTTAGTCTTGATGCAGGACCCTAGAGATTTGGGTCCTCACACTAGTCCCAAGAGCCCTAGGTCTGAACTTCGGACCCTAGAGTTTTGGGTCAGGTGGGGCTGCAAGACTCAAAGGACTTATATTTGCACCCCTATCAAACCCAAACAACTTGAGTCAAATGCTCCTTTCCAGCCTCAAGTTTCTTAGACCTAGAAGAGGAGGTTAAACCCAAGTTGTTAACAACAATAACAACAACAATAATAATTAATTTTACCTTTCAAATCAAATTTATATTGTTTTTATAGTAATAATATTTATTTCAAATTTAATAATATTAATAGATTTAATAATATTTATAATAATATTAAATTTGTTTGTCTTAAGTTTTTATAGTTTTTAATCTCTTCAAATAAAATTTATAATTTTTCTTCTAAGATAATAATATTAAAAAAAAAACTTAATAATAATAGTAGTAGTAGTAGTAATAATAATAATAATAATAAAATAATAATAATAATGATGATGATGATGTTAAACTTGTCTGACTCGGGCTCTTATAGTTTTTAATCTCTTCAAATCAAATTTATAGGTTTTTTCAATAGTAATAATATTTTATTTTAAATTTAATAATAATAATAATAACAATAACCTCAATAACAACAACAATAACAAGAATAATACTATAATTTTAATTTTTACCCTTCAGATAAAATTTATAGTTTTTCTTCAAAAATAATAATATTTTATTTCAAATTTATTAATTATAATAATAATAATTTTTACCCTTCAAATCAAACTTATGGTTTTTCTTCATTAATAATAATATTTTTCTTTCAAATTTAATAATAATAATAATAATAATAATACTGATATTAACAATAAGAATAATACTAATAATTTTTAATTTTACCCTTCAAATTAAATCTATGGTTTTTTTCAATAGTAATAATATTTTTTAATAATTATATTAATAATAATATTAAACATATCTGACCCAAGTTCTTATAATTTTTAATTTTATCATTCAAATCAAATTTATAATTTTTCTGCCACAGTAATAATAATCCTGATGTGGGTCTGTAGCTAGGCGCACGAGTTTGGCCTTAATGCTTAAGGCATGGAAACTATGCCTGGCCTCGTCATCAGGTATCTGACAGTCATGTCATGCCCTAGCACCTGAAACCTGTAACCTTACCATATCTCAGCCAAATCCAAATGAACCATTTTATCATCCTTTATTCTTTTAATGCTACATGTATCTTATGAAAAAGACAACTCCACCCTCACTCCATGTCTATTAAGTTTTTTTGGCATGGATAATTTTATCATTACACTGCTCTAATTTAATCCTTGAAAAATACTAAGAGGGGCATTGAGCTTTTTAGTATATTGTATAATTGTAAGATTTTTTTTCAATTCTTTAATATTTAAAATTTGATTAAAATAGTTAATTTATAAAATAATTTGATTTTTTACTTTCTAAACAACGTCACATATATCATTTATATTTAAAAATGAAAATCATTATGTATGGTAGAATATATATGAAAAGAAAAATAAAATAAAAAGTAAAGTTCATTAAAAAAAATATAAGTGAAAAATATAAATTATTTTAAAAATTGATAAAATCTAAATTATTATTTATAAAATGAAAACTAAATTATTATTTTTTGTTTAACTAAATAGCTCTTTACATTTCTAATTAACTTAATCATAATGAATTCACAAGTGTATTTTTTTTCCTTATAAAAACTAAGCATATATAATCATTCATTGAATTTTTTTAAATAAATCTGTTTAGGAAACACTATAAACCAAGATACAATTGAATTGTGAAACTCATTAATGCAATTCACTAGAATGAATTTTTACAGTGTTTTTTTTTATATCCTTGTATTATTTTTTATTGCAATCACAAATATTTTTTTTAATATCATAATTTTATATTGCATTGATTAATATTATCATTTTTTATTAACTTGCTATGGAGTTATTGCAGTGATAAAAAACTCTTGGACATTAAGTTAATGCTAAATTTGAAAGATATAAAATTTAATTTTATTATTTAAAATAAATTAAAAGTATGAGGATTAAATTTAATATTAATTTTTTTATTGTTCATGAAGTGTGGATTTTAAAATCTTGATCCCCAAAGTTTTTCATTTTTTTTAAAAATTTTTGATCCCTATTTATTGAGGTTTTAATCTACATTTTATTTATTTTATATTTTAATCCCTTGATTCATGAGACAAGATAATTACTAAAAAATAAGGAAAGAAAAAGAAAGTTGTTAGCTGTTTATATTTAGACAATTAAAAAAAAATCTTGATATTAATAAATTTTATTTGATGAGAAAAATTTAATTAAAATATTTTTACCCCTCATCTTGCTAAATAAATAAATAAATGATTCATGCTTTTGCTTTTTGTTCTAGATGATTTTTGAATTTTTGATCAATTAAATTATTTTAAAGTTAGATACGTCGTTCGCTGAGATTTATAAAGAATTTCTTAAATATTTTACATGAGAAAAAGAGTTTTTCTGTTCAGGAAATCGAACCTAACTTCCAGCTACTGGAGAAATTTGCAAATTCAGTGGATTTGACTAGAGGCATGCGTACATGATTTTATTTTATTTTCTATTGCTCTTCAAAGCTTGTTTGATCCCATTTCTCTCTGTTGATCATCTTCCTTCCCTCTTCATCCCAAGAGAGGCAAGAAGAAAATGCAAAAACTACCAAGTCCAATGAACTTTTATTTCTCTAGAATTAATTATTTTTTCAGAATAAAACTGACTCATGTTAAAATACTAGAATGGTAAAAAGACGTGTAAAACAATGGTAATCACCTCAAAAACATGCTAAAAACTTCAACAATTTTATTTATAATCCTAAAACACGTTCTAATCACCTCAAGAGTCAATAATCAAACTGAATAAAAAATTTAGAAACCCTGATATAACTTTTATGGCATGTTTAAAGGGTAAAATTATCATAATTAAATTACCCTTTTCAAGATGATTGCATTAATATTAATATCGATTTTTTTATTTTATGATGAAAATGTGGTCGCCAAAAGTTTTCTGTCTCGAGGGCTCTCTCTCATCTCGGACAGTCTTTGATAGTAGGTGAATAGTAAAAGTCAACAAATCTTGAAAGTCTAGAGTATAATAATACAATGACGTAGAAGAAGATAAAAATATAAATCACGGATAGACTTTGAGAAAATCCAACCCCTAGGAGAGAGGAGAGGAGAAGAGAAGAAAGGAGAGCTCAAAAGGCAAATCTTCCCGTCAACGAAGGTAATTTCGTTTATGTTTTCTCATTTCTTGTTTTCTTTCTCGAAATTTAGTTATCATGATTATGGTTTAGTATCAATATTATAAGAATTCAGCTGGGCTAGCTGGGCATAATAGGATATGATGTGAAATTTGATTTTTCTTATAACATAAAAGCAAAAACAATATCAAGAGTTTGGTGGGATTTGTTTGATTTTTGAACCCATCTATTGATTTTTTAGGAATCTATGCATCAACCCATCATACCTGGTTTGCCGGATGACCTGGCCTTGCGGTGTCTGTCAAAGGTATCTCATGGATACCATGGACTTCTTGAATCTGTCTCCAAGAGATGGAGGGATATGATTCGCAGCGCTGATTATGCCCGCTATAGAGCGAAACAAGGATGCTGTGGTGATTGGCTGTTTGTTCTTACTGAGCAGTCTAACAACCAATGGGTTGCCTTCGATCCTGAAGCTGACAGGTGGCATCCCTTGCCAAAGGTTTCTGGGGATTGTGCTGACCGTCAGCATTTTGGATTTTCCTGCGTTTGTGTTTATAATCGACTCTTAGTCATTGGGGGCTCCTATGCACCACTGGATTCGTCGGTTCTAATTCAAAGACCTTTAATAACAGATAATGTTCTCCAGTTTGATCCATTTAAGAAACAGTGGACTAATGTGGCAAGAATGCGAACACCACGTTCTCACTTTGCGTGCAGTGTTATCTCTGGGAAGGTTTATGTTGCTGGTGGGCGCAACTTATCTTGCACCAAGGGGCTTGCGCTGGCAGAGGTTTACGATCCTTTAACAGACAAGTATGTTCATTTGCACAACTGCAATATTCATTTGTGATGTTGTCTAACACCCATGATAATTGTTTAGTGACTACTGGTTGCTTCTTATTAAACACCAGGCTTTTGCATGCTTTATGATTTGAGTGCATGATTAATTACCAAAAGATGATCTGTTTTTTGGTTAATTATCTAAGCTGTCATGGTCCTCCTTTTTCTTTCCATCATTTTCTCCAGTCTTGCCTGGAACGTTTCTATTGTCAAAGTTTGCAAATTTGTTAGCTGAAAATTTGATTATATCTTCTTTTTTTCGTTAAATCCATCACCATTACAGTTTACTGCTTCGGTTTATAATGACATTCCCCAATCAATCATGCATCTTCATTAAGTCAATATGGATATTTTCTTTGGAGTATTATGCATGTACATGCACAGAAACATCTATGTTAAATGGCTGTCACCCTGGGGGGGTGTGGTTGTTTGTGATTGCGTTAATTCCAATGAACAATACTTAGTCCACAGTACCTCATTTAAGGGCTAATGGAATTAAGATCTTGTTCAAATTAATCTTTTTTCTAGTGCAATTTGTTGCTGGTTATGACATAGCAGAAATTGCAGATGGGAGGAATTGCCGCCAATGCCGGCACCACTGATGGACTGCTTAGGATTATCATATAAAGGCAAATTTCATGTTTTGAGTGACCAGGTTGGCCTGTCAGAGACAAACATAACTCAAGTTTTCAATCCATCAATTAACACATGGTGCACAATGGAGGACATTTGGCCTTTCTCCAGGGCAATGCAATTTGCAGTTCAAGTCATGTGTGATGGAAGAGTATACACAGTTGTTGATTGGGGTGAGAGCTTGATTAAAACAAGGGACTCTGAGGGAGGAGAGTGGTACACTGTGGGTTCAGTACCTTCAGTCATTCTAACCAACCACACGAGGGCTTTGGAGGCCTTTAGTTATGGTTTTGCTTCCCTTAGAGATGAACTGTATATATTGGGTGGAAAGGTTCTCAAGTGGGAAGAAGCAGGAGCTGGAAGGTTTGACATCGTGAGATTAGATTTGGTGAGGGTTTGCAATCCAGTAGCTAGGCCTTTAAAATGGAAGGAAACCAGGCCAATGTGTGGACCAGCATGTGGCTCTATTCTAGGATGTGCATCCCTGGAAGAGGAAAGTTGTTCTCCATCGAGGTAAAGGAGCCCTTTGTTACTTCGGTGTTCACCATCTCTCGGCGAAGCCTATATTATGACGTCATTGAATTTTTACAATCCTGTAATTATAGTTTTTCTCAATAAACTGCGTAGAGTTCTCTTTGATTAGAATTCTCTTGTGGCTAATGTACCCTCTTGTATGCTTCAGTTGGACGTGAAGAATGCACTTGTTATGGCCAATGCAGTCACGGCTAATACAAAGGTGGGAGGCGTGTAATGGCAGTGTCCTTTCAACCAGGCGCATCAGTCAGTCATTGGACATCCGTTGACACCATGTTTGGCTTACCTTTTAATTCTATTCCACTCGAAGATGACACAAGGTAGGATTAGTTTAATGGAAGATTCCTCGTCCGGTTGGCTTGCTTTTTAATTCCAGGATTAGTTTAATGAAGACGGTATGATGCCTTAACAATCCATTTGCAAGATTGAGAACAGGAAAAGACAGGAGAAATATGGCTCAAGTCTGCTTCACTGTTTCTCTTTGTTTGTTTATGCCTATTGGAATACAAACGCTTTTCTCAATGTTCCTAGCCACATTGTGACTTAAACTTGGGGAGAAGTAATCTCTGAAGCTATATATTCCACGAACCCTTCTGAAAGGAGCCAGTGTATTCTGATATGGCAATTATTACTTAGATTGAAAAGCTAGAATTTAGTGATTTTAATCAACCTTCAAAAATAATAGATAGAAATACTGCAAACACAGCCCTTGTGACAATGAGTTTTGTCCAATCCAAAACTTGCTGCCTGCAGTCAGTTTGGTTATAACTTGTATTGGTGGGGTTTTCTGAAAGATTTGAGACGCGGTGGTGTGCGACGGTCGGTTGCATGGAAGAGAGGAAATTGGCACTGCCTGCGTGAAATTTGGAGGTATTCGAGATTCATATTTAAGGTCGTTGATGGACATGGTTCAAATAAGCCCGAACCCTAGGACCTCCTCCAGGTGTGGGCCCGGGCAGGGTCCTTGATGGGACCTACTGTCTCGAGCCTAGCCTGCTTGTCATTGGACTTGGAATTGAGCCTTGGGGGACCCATTATCTCAAATTTTGGTTCTGGATTGTGGTGGCTTAACCCATCTCACTATTTTAATTGATTGAACTTAGGGTTTCAAACCCGAATCCGACTACTGGGTTCTCTTGTTTTCATCAACTTTCTGCTTATGCCAAATGCATACCCATGAATCATCAAGTAAAGTTTGAAGCAGATGCACAACACCATTCTTTTCTATATAACCACGACTTGTTTTTGTAAAAGATGGTGGACTAAACCCTACTTCGATAATCAGATTCGATAATTTAATTATAAAAATTTCTGTTGATATTTATACTAACAGTTTGTTGATTTGTATATTATCGACAGAATCAAGAAAGAAACAAATCTCATGTGGGAGTGTCGGGAACTCTTGAATATCTAAATTAACATATATATATTTTATGTTAACGCCTGGAATCTCTTGAAGTTTGCTATAGAATTTGTCATTTATAAAAACTTTTTTTGGACCGAGTGTTGTCTTTCAAATGAAACTACACAATCATTGAGTCATGTGAGATGCTTAGAAAGATCTGACTTGGTAAGCTCGGTGCAGGGCTTGTTAAGGGCAGCCTAACTTTTAACCTCTTAAAATCTATCAATTAAGCCAAGTATTTGAATTTGATAGAGGCAAAAGTGGGCGGGTCATGGATGATGAGGGGTGGAAATGATAAGATTTCTTAAATAAAATAAAATAAAAAAAACAAATAGAATCTAAAGAAGTGGTCCTACCATGAGGCTTTTATAATGTTTTCATCATCATCATAAGTCGTGAAAAGCTGAGAAAGTGAGTCCCTGCAACCTTCTAGCTGGCTGGCAGCAAGTCTTCATGATTAGCGGGGGTGTCGGTGGAGAAGAACTTTCAGGTCACCGCCAAAACAAAAAGACGAGTGAGTGTGGACCCTTCCCATTTCGCCTTCCATCCCTTTCTTCATTTCATACCATACCAGAAAAGATACATTTACACTACTCTAATTATCATCAAAACAAGGACAAAATGCAATGGCTTGTCGATTGAATTAAAGGTCCAAGACTTTGTGAGATGGACCCTTGCACAAGTCATGTTCTACTTTCCTGCTAACAAATTTATATTCTTCCAAATGACGAGTACCATGTGATGGGCACAATAGAGGAAAGGGTTATCATGCCGAAATCAGCAGGATCTGATTTTTATAGTTGTAGGTTAATCTATCTAGTCGTTGTTAAAAAAGAAATTTTACATTTTATCGAGGGTAGGTGAATCTATCTAGTTGTAGTGATTATTAGTTTTTTTTAATTGTTGTTAAATAAGATCTGATTTAAAAGGTAAATTATGTGACTCGGTAATTCCAGATTTGATTTTTATGACTTGTTGATTTGATAATTAGATTAGATGAGTTTTATATTTAATTAAATAAAAGTTCATCTAATCGATTTAACAAATCAACCTGTAAATTGAGCAAAACTCAGGAGTTCATTTTTTTCTTGATTTCTCACCAACATGAATGACTGAATTCTCTTCTACCAAATTCTCTTATGGTTACCTTGTATTATCTTTTTCAGATGATTATTTTTAGATTAGTTTTGTTCTTATAAAACAATAATTAAATTTAATTTTTTTAAAATTGAAACTGGTTCAAACCGATTAGTTTAGATTTGGTTTGTTTTTTTTTAAACCAAAACTAGTTTAAATTAATTTGACTTGATTTTTCGATTTTACTTGGTTTTTTTAGTTTAGGTTCGATTTAGTTGTTTTAATTTCAAATTTATAAAATTAAAACTGAATTAAACTAGTTGATTTTTTTTAAAATTTTAATTAATTTAATTACTTTTTTTTTATCATTTAATTTTTTTTTATCTTTTCTGTTTTCTCAATTTTATTTTTTAATTTTTTTTCCCACCTCTTATCTTTATTGATTCGTGGTCCTTTAGGGGCTTTTTAGCCCCTTTTATTTTCAAGTATCAAGTTTCTTTATTTAACGAACGTTGTCAAAGGATAATGATATATAAAAATCGTGTAGTTTTGCTGTAAAAAGCTTGGAGAAGTAGTGCTGGTGTTATCTTGTCTGCTCCATTTATCCATTAAATATATGTATGAAGAAGAAGAAATACCACGTTGCCTCTCCTTCTTCTTCTCATTCTGATATAAAGTTGTTGGGATCGGCTTATCTTACACTCCTACATATATATGTGCAAGAGTGTCAGCAAGTAGTCGTGTGTCTGTAGAAGAAATAGTTAATGCAAGCAGTGAGAGGAGGAGGAGGAGGAGGAAGAAGAAGAAGATGATGATGTTGTACTTGTGGTTGGGATTTATGTATGGGTTAATGATGTGCTCTTTAACATGGAAATGTGTAAACTGTTCTGAATTCGAACACTCTCAGCCTCTGCCTCTCCAAGATTGGAATAATAATGTCACTTATAAAGCAGCAGCATTTGCATATGCATATGCTCGCCGCACACCACCGTTAATGGTGGGTCTTACACTTGTTAATGCGGCTGCTTCAAAGGGAGCTGGTACCTTCTTATTACTCTTAAACTCTCACCTCATCTCCTCCGTAACTGATAATATGAATGATGATGACTTGCAACCTCACCAGTTTTCTCTCTTGTTAATTATTCGAATAATATGCAGTCTGCCTGGACGGCTCATTACCAGGATACCACATCCACAGAGGATATGGATCAGGGGCAAACAGTTGGCTCGTTCAATTGGAGGTATCCAGCATGACTCAGAAATTAACAGTAGTACTTGGCTACTTGCTCTCCTATCATGTCTTGTTCTTCAGGATTCAAGCCTTCTCCTAAGCACCTGCTCTCTCTCTTTCTTTCTCAAACAGGGCGGAGGATGGTGTAATTCAATCAGAAAATGTGTTTTTAGTAAGAAAACACGCCATGGTTCTTCACATTATATGGAAAAGCATATACCTTTTGAAGGCATTCTCAGCAACAAAAATGAAGAAAATCCTGGTCATTCATGTCTCTCAACAACTTCTTCACATGACTTACTCTCATAATTCTTGCACAAATTATAACTGCTATGTGCATTTGCAGATTTTTATAATTGGAACAGGGTCAAGGTTCGTTATTGTGATGGTGGATCTTTCAGTGGAGACAGTCAAAATGAGGTCAGTGATCTTTCAGCACACATTTTCTTTCATGTGCTTTGCAAAGTCTGTTCTTGAATTGCACAAGTCTCAAAAACAGGAACTGAAAATCTTGCATTATACATAAACTTACTTCTGTCTCCGCTCATCTACAGTACCATTCTCATTTACAAATATTTATGTACGTTTCCCCACAATCAGTAGTTTGAGGGTATTGCTGACCTGCTCACTAAGCCGCTGGACTTGAGCTGTATTCTCCAATTGAAGTATATTTGTTTTGTAATGGAAGATTGAATGAAATTTACCAGGCCTCTGGCTGAGTGAATAACGACTTCATCCTTGCTCCACAGGCAGCACAACTCTATTTTAGAGGACAAAGAATCTGGTCAGTTGTCATGGAAGATTTGATGTCGAAAGGAATGCGCTATGCTAATCAGGTCCCTCAAACCTGCCATACAACTTTTACCCACTGTTTTAGTTTTATTTATTTGTAGGTTTTTTTTTCCCCTCTTTTTTGTTTTGCAGGCTCTTCTGTCTGGATGTTCAGCTGGGGGTTTAGCAGCTATAATACATTGCGACGAATTCCGGCATTTATTTCCAAGAACTGCTAGAGTCAAGTGCCTCAGTGATGCTGGTTTATTCCTTGACGTGTAAAGACATCGAGATCCTTGCATTTTCACTCCTCATTGTGTTTCCAATTAGTATGGCTAAACTGCAGTTGTCTCCCGTATGCAGACCTGACATCTCTGGTTGGCGCACGTTAAGATATATGTTTGCAGGAGTGGTCATGCTGCAGGTACCTAGACTTTCCTTCATATTTTCCATTACAGTGGCTCAGTGCTGCGAATCCTGAGGATTCATAGCTACGTATGGGTATATCAAGAACAACGAATTACTCAACAAGAAAATATTTTGGCATAGCTCTTGTTGGCCCAGATGGAAATCATTATTCCTGCAGAAAGTCATTAATTGATGATTCTATTCCTATCATCTTGTCTATTGATATTTAACTTTTGTCATACTCCATAATGATCTTTTTAATCTTAAAAAAATTAGCTATTTAGTTGATCCTAACATCTAGTGAATCAATTACTCAATCTCAGTTTGTCTGGACTTGGTCCGAAGCAATTCTCTATCGTTCAGGTTAATGCTGGAATGATGCTTCTTCATCCAATCCATCTTCACTTTGCCATCTACGTTTGCTTTATTGCATTTCTACATTATCTTTACCGTCTCCTTTGAGCTTTATGTATAAAGATCATGCTTCTTGGGGTGGATTTCTTTGCTACCTCCTTAATTTTTGAAGTCGGTTGACAACGGCAGAATCATGTATTTCCATTGAACACTGTTCCATACATCACGTTAGCACTGTTTTTTTAGTCATCTGAATAATTTTCTCTTTGTATTTGTTCATTTGTCATGATCTTGATTCTTGAGGGTAAAACTGATTTAGAAAAACTACATGTGTAATCTATTGCAGGGGATGCAAAAGAACCTGCCCCAGGGTTGTACTAAGCGCTTCAATCCAATCATGGTAATCTTTTTCCTGCAGCACATATGTTGCTTGCCATTTTATTTTTCCTCTGATATTATTCATGAATCTTCTTCGCTCAGTGCTTTTTCCCTCAGCGATCAATTGCTAGCGTCAGGACTCCACTTTTTCTTGTCAATACAGCTTATGATACATGGCAGGTATGCGTTGTGTCTGTACTGCTCTAAAATTTAAACTAGTTAATGAAATATAAACGAATTTACTATCTGAGGAAGTTTCTGTCATTCCTATCTGCCTCATGTGTGACGCATGCGCAAGGGTGTCACGACATGTTAATACCAACACCATTTACGGCAGCAGTGTATGCACTGAATCGTTCATACAGATACAGTCAGGTCACTTGCATTCGTACTAAATCCATATGAGATTTCATGCTTCACACGAATACGTTCTACTATTTACAGAGAGTGTTTGATGACACAAAATAACAATGATTTGTTCGCGCTTGCTTTCCCTTCAAACAGATCCAGGTCAGTTTAGCTCCTGCCTCAGCTGATCATCATGGATACTGGAACGGATGCAGAAAAAACTATGCACGCTGCACTGGATCACAAATTAGTTTTCTTCAAGGTGATTTATTACTGTTCCTAGAAATGATAGTTTCATGATATCACTTTTTTTGTCGATGCAGTGTTTTGATGATAACTTCTATGGTAACTCACCACCACACTTGTTTCACCTCAATCAGGTTTCAGAAATCAAATGCTCTATGCTGTAAGAGGCTTCTCAAGGTTGAAGAAAAACGGATTCTTTATAAATTCATGTTTTGCTCATTGCCAGACAGAGAGACAGGACACATGGTTTTCTCCAGGTTCTCCCCACATTAAAAGCAAGGCAAGGCCATTCCAACCTAACTTGTTATTCTCTGAAGTTAATACCACATCACTGCTTTACATAGTATGTGCTTAAAGTCATTTGTTAAATACTCCATTTTGAACAGCCCCATCAGTGTGAATCCCTGCCATCAAATTCTTAGATAACATGCAACCTCTTCGCTTGTGTCCGAGTAAGAAACAATCAAAGGAAGAACACCACTAACCAATGCCTTTGTATTGCCTTAATGCCACTGAGCACAAAATTATTACCAGCATAATTTTCAAAAAACTGCAGTTCCTTTTCTTTTGAGAGTTTTAATTATAGACAACTGAGGCGGGCTCTCTGTAATGCAATTGGTGATCAAATTACAGGGGATAGCGGAGTCTGTTGGCAACTGGTATTTTGATCGTGCTGTTAGCATGGCTATTGACTGTCCGTACCCTTGTGACAATACCTGCCACCACCTGGTGTTCAAGTGATTTTCTAGTTATAAAGCTACGATATGTGTCATTGAACTTTGAAGAAAATAAAATCTCGTTAAGCAGTTCAAGTGATGGTCATCAAGACTCGGTTGCCTTTTTCGTTTTTTCTCTTACATCTTCACTGAGTTGAAGGGTCATGAAAGTTGTAAATGGCAACGTAGAATTTATAAGCTGTGAGATTCATGCATGGGAACATGCTGAAGGATCTACTACACTTTTGGTTGTTAAGGAAACTTGGGGAGACAGCTGCCTGCTGAAACTAGCTAGTTTTGATTCAGACAACTTCTAGGCATTAGGAGTTCAATTGTCAATCACAAAATAATAATGATTAGAAGTACGTTGATCATAATTTCTCATGGCATCATAAGAATTCTGCTTAGTCATTTGATAAAGACGGCCACCAGGATGATCATCGGCAAAGTTATTATACTGATGGTTCTGTATTTCTAACTCAATATTTTTGTGCTTTTAAATAGCCCAAATCTGTGATATGATGATCATTACATAATTAAACATGAATTTGCCAATATGTTTGTTATACTTGAATTTAGCTGTGAATTCAAGAAATTATGAGTATGGTAAAATATCAAATTTAATATATTTAGATTTAGATTTAGCTATAATATATTTGGGTTCATCTATAAGTTAGAATCCAAAAAATTATAAACTTAATATAATGCTAGACTTAACTATGAAGCTGTTAAATTATTGGATCCAATATACTATTGAGCTAGCTCAAATTATCATAGATCAGATAATTTGTTAGACTTATATCAACTGAATTTGGCTTCAAGCCAAATTCAGCTGGTCTTGGAGATTTATATAGGGTTTAAGAAGCTATTTTAAGACCATTAACATAATATATTTATGTTTAAAATAATTATTTTTTTATATGTATACTATATTGATATCTCATTAATAATACATAAAAGATATTAGTTTTTCATGTAAATAATTTTTATATCTCATGATAAGATTCAAAGAATATAAATATTTAAATTTAGTTTTTTTACTCTAAAAATTTATATATCTTATAGCATTAATCACACACACAAAAAAGTTCTTCCTTTCATGTTATTAACATTCCGATATTATTATTCAAGTCTCATGAATATGGATTGTTTTTACCGTAACGAGGACTTTTATCATCAATTTTTTACTTCCTAGGCTAAGAGAAAATAATAATGACTTAAAGATTTAATTAATTATTATCCAAACATCAAATAACATAATATTAGATTTTTTTGGATGTCATCACTACCCCATTTGAATTGCTCAAGAGTGATGACCACAAAAAGCTGTCTTCCTCGAGGAGAAATGGGGGGAAATAAGAAGAGGAAGGAAGTTCAATTAATGCTATCAATTTACAGCTATACATCAGAGGTTTCCTCTAAATCGTTTCTCCACTTCTATTTAGCATCAAGACCCATTCAAATATATTGTCAAGGTATAGAAGTTATCATATACTTCACATTTCTCCCTCATATTTGAATGCACAGCTTAGAACAGTTTATGATTTTTTTCTTCTAACTTCTAGAGAAAATATGACAAGATTTCAAAGGTTGCGGGGTAGCCAACATATTGTCACCATTACTGATGTTGCTGATGAGCAGGAAAATTGAAAGAAAACCCTATGCATATTCCTTGCTTGGAAATGGACTTTGCCTGTCACAATGGTTAAATGTGCTGGCATTTGTGCTTGAATCTACCTTGCACTAGGCATAGAGTTGATCACTAACATGATTATGGAGGAAACACTCAATCGGTGCTTATGTATAATTATTAACCACAACTGGTTGAGTTATTCTCCGGTGATTATGCAAATCGGACACTATGTCATTAAGCTGTTTTGTGGTTGTCAAATCCTCTTTTCTTTGCCTTTTGTAGATTCAAAAGATAGATAAGAGTGGTTAGAGTAGTAACCTGGTTTCTAGGCATGTTGGCATCTTAGAAATTTGAAAGTCTTGTGCACTACTACTCAATCTGCTCCATACAGAAGAGGTAAAATTTTTACTCTTTAACAGATCATGCATGGCACCAATCTGAGATGGTGCCTTGCTGGACTCCTGGAAATTGCTTGCCAAGGTTGGAGTCCGCTGTTCCCCCCCAATCATCATCATAGAAGTAGGCGTTAGAGAGAAAGACGATGAGAAGAAGAAAGTATCTTTTGTGACTTTTTAGCTTAAATTCCAAAATAAAAGGAAAGAAAGAACGAAAGAAAGAGATTCAATCTGCAAGTTCTGCCAACCAAGAACCAAGGATTAGCATTTTGATTCTGCCATTTTGACATACAGAAATACAGTAAAATATCTTGCAACAAACACTCTGAAATCACAGCTAAGGTCTTTCTAAAATGGAAGTCCTCTTCATCTGTGCCATCAAATGTTTGCATAATAAATTTTAAGAGCTGATTAATCCCTAGATTATCCCACAAGTCATTACAACGTAACCACGTGTATACCGAGCTTCGCAAATAATTGTTATTAATACCACCAGTGATGCCAATTTGCGTTTGAGCCATCTCCATCTATTCGATATTTCTGGTGGTTTGACGTTGATTTGGTGCATCACGAGTGTAGTGTGGGTTGATTGTGTTCGGCTAGAAATGATGTGTTGTGATATTCCGATCACTTGATATCTGTTGTCTCAGCATCAGCGGAATGGAGTTGTAAGGTCTTGTCTGATGATCCACCATCATCTGCCAACCCCCATGGAAGGATGTTGCTATCGAATAAGGACTTTTTCTGAAACTCACTACTTTCGCTGCTGCAATTACTTGAATCCCAATGGATGTTATTGAATGTGCCCTTTGAATGAAAGGGAAGACCCGCATAGATTTTATTGTCCATTTGAGCAGATATGATTGACCTTGAAATCGTAGGTACTGGTGTTCTGGAGTTTAGTTCTTGGTTTGGCTCAAAAAGACTGCACTTCTGGTCAAGCTTCAATTGCTCATGACTCAACTGCTGGACTGGGAATTGCAGGTAAGCAATTGAATCTAAAGTGCTGTGCTGGATGTTGGTGTATCGATTGAATGGCAAAGACTTGTCTGGGAAGAATTCCTGGTGGGCACTGGTTTTGGAGGCATTCAAATTGTCATCTCCTTTTTCAATCTTACAGCTCGATACATCAATGAGTGATGGCTTTGAACTTTCTGCCTTGAGATTGAGTGAGATCGCTGCATCCAGTTCTCTTGAGGCCTTCTCAGTGCACTTGCTGGTAGAAAGCTTAACCTCAGAAAGTGGCTTGTGGGTGTTGGTGTCAATACCTTTCTGCATGAGTTTCTTTTTAATGGAAGAGTTCCATAGATTCTTTATCTCATTGTCCGTTCTTCCTGGTAACTGTGCTGCAATTCGAGACCACCTGATAGGATAGGAATGCATTACAGTTCTATGAGCACCGTTATTATTGATCTGACCTGAATACCGTTAGTTTAATACAAGGAAGAAGGCACTAAATTATTGGCACCTGTTGCCTAGAACTGACTGAAGTTGGATTACGAGGTTCTCTTCCTGGCATGAGAATCTGGTTCTCTTCAAATCTGGTCTTAAGTAATTGATCCACCTCAACCTGCAACTCTTTCCGCACCTTTCAAGACCTGAAAATTCATGATCACATTAGAAAATAAACAAAAACTTGTTAGAAGCAAATTAAATAACATCTCGGTGTTGTTTGGCAGGGGCCTCCCTAGAGAGACAGGAAGTGTCACCTGCTAGCTTGGGGACAGAGCTCCAGCATCCATGTCCATGCTCAGTAATGTACCTCGAAAGCTTCTCATCTTCGTCCGGGGACCACAACCCTTTTCTTAGTTTCTGCTTGTAACCGCAAGATTGCCTCCCCATTTGAAGAAGAAAGCTTAATTTTCTAGTTCAAGAATGGTATGTCAGAACTCAGAAGAAGCAAAGCCTTGGGATCTTAATAGGCTTGTGTTTCATTAATGTTACAACTAAGTTCGAAGTGGAAGAGATCAGAAGGAAGGATGGTTGCATACAAGTTTGAGAAAGGGAAACAACATCTATGATGAAGGTGCTGAATTATTATTAATTGATGGAGAAGGGGAAGCCTCGAAAGAAGTGAGAAGTCGCCTTCAAGAGGTTGATACGTTACACGCATGTCTAAGTCTCTTCTATCTAATTGCTTTGGTCTTGGCCCGCAGCGTCTCATCAAGGTCCAAGCATCAATTTCATGCACAAGCTGCTCCGAAAAAAAAAAAAGATCAGAAAAAAGGGGAGAACAGCAGAAATGATTAGAGTATAAGAAGTCTTTGTGTATTGTTTGTCTTATATAATGATCTCTTCTTCCTGCATGCTGGCCACCATCTAGGAAATGGGATGGTGACTTATTAGTCTGTGTTTGGCATTTCGTAACTTTTGATGCCGCTGTGGTTTTAAAAAAGAGGTCAGGGAGAGTTTGTGGTGTGTAGTTTTTATTTTTAGATGTGTTTTTAAAGTGTTTTTTTTAATAATTAATTGATGTATTTTAAGTGTTGTTTGATAATTTTAATGTGATAATATTAAAAATAAAAAATTTAAAATTTAAAAAAATTATTTTAATATATTTTAAAATAAAAAATACTTTTAAAATTAAAAGTTTCATGCATTATAAATAAACTAGAAGTTACGGATTATAGTTTTTTTTTTGTTTTTTTTTTTAAATTCAAGATGAAAAATCAGGTTTAAATAATGAAAAGCAAATAATTTTTAAATTATAATCAGCTAGAGAGTATATTCATTTGGTAAAGTCAAGAACTGAATATTTAATTCAATTATGTATGCATCAGCAATCTCACAAGCAACACCGAGTAGGTACAGAAAACAAATTAAAGACTTAGGGTTTGAAGGATGTAGCGGCAGGGTTACTTCAATGATTATTGTTGGTGTCCATCCATGGTCAGCCCTAACATGATGAACTCGAATAATGATTCTAAACCATGACTACCTTTTAACAAAATAGCACCAAATGGACCCACCCTAATCAGAAACTTGTATCAGATCTCAAATGTAACAATCCTGTGGACATGGAGTGAGATCGATCGATGGGGGACAAAGGATCAGTGGTCAAAGGGAGATCTCGATCACACATGATGATCAAGGAATTACTGTGGTCCCTTGGTGAGTGGGATTTTCGGAGGTGTAATGGCCACCGACAGGGATGAGCAACTTAAGCCCTTACATTTTATCCCAGTGAAGCAGGCTGGAGCCTGATGAGTCTCACAGAATCTGTGGTTCTTTCTGTGGAATCTGCAGAGTTCATCAACCTCAATCAAGAAAGATACATAAATATGAAATATGAGAGCATGAGGGCCCTGAAATTCTGCTCTGTAGTAGCTAAGATCAGACTTTGTCAGCTCCTGGCTAGCTTGGGATGTTTCACAGATGAAGGACGTTTCTGTGATGTGAGGGAGCTAAAAGTAAAAGTTGAAAGTGTTTTTAAAGCAGCAGCGGTTAGTTTTTAAAGTATTTATTAAAAAATATTTATTTATTTTTAAAAAATTATTTTTAATATTAATATATTAAAATATTAAAAAAATTAATTTTTTAAAAAAATTTATACTTTTTTTAAAAATATTTTTAAATCATATAAACAAGTATTACTTTTACTCTCACGGCTTGAAGCATGTAAGTACAACCATTTGATAAGAAAGAGCAACTTCCATTCTTAATCATTGAGATTAAAATAATAGTGATATAATAATAATCATCATATTTCCTCTTGATGTTAAGTCAAGGTAGTTTTTTTATATTTCATTAATTAATTTTTTTTTAATTTTATCATTTTATATATATTGGATGATAATTGAGCTTGATTCATCAATTTTATCTTTTTTTTTTCTTGATAATTTATTTTGATTAGCTTGTTTTAAATTGTTTTAAAAAAATATCTTGATTTAAATTAATATTTTATTTAATAAAATAGAATACAATTTTATTGTTAAAATAAATTGAAATTACATAGAGCATATTTATCACTTAAACAAAAGAGCAATCTCTTTTTTTTATTACAATTCAAGAGGCACACAATTTAAAATTCCAATAGTCAAAGTTTTTCATATTTTTTAATCTCTATTTAATAAGGTTTTGACATTTCATTCCCATACTTTATTTGATGGGTCCTACGCTTGCAAGCATAAGAGCATGGCTTCTTTTCTACCTTTATATATATATATATTATTTTTAATTAAAATCCATTAAGATAAATTAATTAAAAAATATATTTTGAATATTATTTTATTAAATATTATTCAATTTTTATTTTGTTTTCAAATAATATTATAACATTCTTTTTATAATATTAGCAAGTATTTTTTTATACAACCCTTCATGATAGTGTTTATTTTATTAAATTTAATTTGGTGGCATTTGCATGCGTGTATATTTTAATTATTATATAATTAAATAAAAATAAATTTGAAAATGCAAGTTTATTAAACCCAGGAAGAAAAAGTATATTGCCTGGATAAGAAAGACCAGCTTCCATTTCATACTTACTCATTGAGATTACAAAATAATAATAATAATAATATTTCCTGTTGATTTCAAGGTATACCATGAGACAAAGTGTTCTTTATCGTTAAATTTATATTAGGAATTATTTTCTTTTATGAAATTTAAATTATTATTTGTTTTATAAAAAAATATATCATCTTATAATTAAATAAAAACATTAAAGCACTCTTGTAATACAATATCATATATTCTATTATGTTTTTATCTATTTGATTTAATTTTTAGTTAGCTATAACATTTTTTTGTAAATTTATTGTGGCATATAATCCTCAATTCATTTTATTAAATATTTATTTTAAATTTTTAGTTAAAGAGTTGAAATTTGTCTGGAATGTTAAAAAAAATCATTGATAATGTACTATTTCTTATGTTAAAAAGAATGATATAAACTAGCAAGTGTAAAACTAATACAAAATCATTATTAGCTCCCGTACTTAATTACAAGTGTGTTCATGAAACCAGTCACAGCTTGCTTCGAGAGCTTAATTATTCACTGTTAGATGTCGCTCAACACTTGCAGATATATCATTGCAACTAGCTTGTTTCCAAAGGCTAAATAGGCTTTTAAATTAAATATATATATATATATATATAAAAAGAATTCTAAATAAAATACAAAAATATAGTAAAATTATGAACAGTAACTTCTGTGCGTTTTGGCTTTACCCGGTCCAACGGTAAAATAAAGAATTATATAGTACTAATTTGGATCTTTGACCAAAATCCCCTGCATCTCCTTCAGCTAGCTTCTTTCCTAAAGCTGTCAATGGGTGGGAGCGAGGTAAGAGCACGTTCCAACGCGATTCTCTTCAACTCATCAAGCATTTGATGGCATTATCAGCTTGTGGTGAAATTAATTAGCATGGTTGCATAAATATTGAACTCACTAAAATCTTCTTGTTGCAAGCAGGCACGACGAAGCTAGCAGAAAACAATCCTAGAATTCATGAAGCAGAACAGCAAATTGTTAAACTAATTTGGATCAAACATAAAAAGAGGCTAGAAATCTTAATAATCCATTTATTAGGAACACTTAAATTAATTTAAATACAAAGAAATTATATATAGATTAAACTGAAAATACTATTATATCCTTAATAAATAAAACTAGATAAATATTATCTAACATCTTATTTCAAACTCACGATGCGATAGCTATAAGTATTGAGAGTTTGCCAACTAAAAAATAAAAAACGAGAAATGAAATGCGTCTTGGTAAAGAAATTTGCAATATGTAAGGAAGAATGAACAAAAAGCAAAGTAATGGTGCCATGTGACGAGTAAAGTGACAATCAATCTCAATGTGTTTAATTCACTCATAAAAAATCGAGATATGAGCAATTTGAATAGAACTCTGATTGTCACAATACATAGGAGTAGGATGAGAAAAAAAAACTCTCATATCAACAAATAATCAACATAACCAAACACTCTTTTTGGTAGTAGATGCCACGATAGAAGCTGGAGGGAAGTCAAAATACCAAATTTTGCAAAAAGTAGAAAATAAAATATTACTCCAAAAAAAATTGTAGAAACTGAATGCAAATACTAATTGCAGAAACTAAAGAGAAGAAGAAATACCAAAACAATTACAGAGCAGAACAGAAATACCAAATTACAGAAGCTGAAGGAAAGTCAAAATACCAGATTTTGTAAAAAGCAGAAGACAAAATATCAATCCAAAAAATATTATAGAAACTGAATGCAAATATCAAATTATAAAAATTAAAGAGAAGAAGAAATACCAAAACAATTGTAGAGATAGAACAGAAATACCAAATTCTAGAAGCTGAAGAAAAGTTGAAATACCAGATTATATAGAAGTGGAAGACAAAATATCACTCCAAAAAAAATTGTAGAAACTGAATGCAAATACCAAATTGCATAAACTGAAAAGAAGATGAAATACTAAAATAATTACAAAAAAAAATATAAATACCAATTTGCAGAACTAAAGAATCCAAAATAAAGGTTCAGATATTAATTCTTTAGCCGTAAACACAAAACTTGATCTTCATTCTCCACCTTTTAATAGGTCAAACAACTCTTGTCTAATGTTTTCTAAAATGGATATAGAGTTAAGCTTTAAAGGAATGCATTCAGCATGCTAGAACATCTTACAAGGAATGAAGTGGATGTTGATAACGATTTTGATACCAGCAGTGGCTCTGACATTGGTGAATATGATTTTTACAGAGGTAGCGAGTTCAATAAAACTAGCAAGTCAAAGGTTCGACCAACTAGACTCTAATACCATATTAAAATAAATTAGATCAAATATAAAAGGAGACTAGAAATCTTAATAATCTATTTATTATAAGTACTTAAGTTAACCTAAATACAAAAGAATTATATATAGATTACATATAAATACTATTTTATCTTTTGTCGCACGTCACCCGCGCGACGTCAATGGCGATTTTTCATTCATTTGTTTGATTTGGTTCTTGAGAGTCGCCACCTAGTATTTGATTGAGGGTTACTAGGAAACCCAAATTTACTGGTCATTGTCAGAAATTCAAAGGTAAGGGACTAGTTATGGCTAGGGAAGATATTAGCACCTCTAGCGCACCCTATTTGAGGTAAGCTGCTTTGTAATTTGATATGATTTAAAAAAATAAAATATTAATCAAATTCTAAGGTTTTAATAAATCAATTATTAAATCCCAGAATATATGTAGAAAAATGTTCTTATATTTTCATGGAAAATACAACATAATTTTATTTATCCTCGGGATATTTGACCATGCACAAATTAAAACATTTAATTCCTTTTCCTTTCTTTTTGATTTTATAATTCAAAAAATATACATAACTAAAAGTACAGTCACACACATCCATTCTCATTTTTTTTTGTCACCCACATTTACATGTTCACAAAATAATATAAATTAAACAAAAAAAAACTAATAGTAATTTAAATACATGTTCCAATATAAAACAGACCCCTAAAAATCCAGGAATTGTAGAGGAGGCCTTATGGAACTACAATGGCAGCACATCTTCTCCACGGGCCACTGCGACTAACCCACACACCATAATGGCTTCGTCCCTTCTTCACTGTGACTAACTCACACACCATAATGGCTTCCTCCTTTCTTCACCTTCTTGCTGGCTGTGAGCATCGTCGTTACCGGCAAAACACCCAAAAACACAACAAGCAAGTCTGTTATAGCTTTTCTTTCTTTGTTTTTAAGATCAACTTCTCTTCCTTCCCTTTTTTCCAGATCTGCTTCTCTCTCTGTAAATCTTTTTTTTTTTGTTTCCTCTTCTTCTATTTCAGGTGGTCGGTGGCATAACCAAGGGATTGTTGGTGAATGGGTTCATGTTGTGTTTGTACTGCTGCTGGCAGCCAATTTGGGTCTTGGCGAGGATGAGGGCCTGCGAGCCGCTAGGCGATGTTCTTAGTGGCTAGGAGAGAGGTCAGTCAAATCTGGAGACAACAACGATGAAAAAGAGAGTCGGGGCTGTCTTGTGGGCCTGTAAGGGATATCGTTGCTGACAACAAAGACCGGCTGAGAGGAGAGTGAGAGGGTGGCCTTAAGTAGTCCATGGAGAAAACAATAGGAAGAGGGGGAAAGTTTTGGCTCTCTAGTTCTAGTTTTAGCCAAAAGAAGGAAAAAAAACCCCAAGATAGGAGAGGCAGTCACCGTGTTAATGACTAGGAGAGGGAAATCGGGTGTAGGCTAGTGATTGATACTTAAAAGTGTATTTTTATCAAGGTTTTATATCATCATTTTGTACTTTAAGTATCAATAACTCCTTAACTAAATCATGTTTTATAATAATATATCTAATAATATAAGATACCTTTAATTTATGGTAAATGTTCATTTTAAATGCAGGCCTATCATATAAATAAAAGGATTGATTGATGAATTTAAGAACTGAAATTGAAAGGATAAAGAGATGGCCAAACTTAGAAAAGAGATGTCGGTGCAATCCAAACCGGAACACTGTTCCGTAATTGGATCATATATGGAGCTGTACATCTCATATTTAGGTTTACTTTATATGGATGGAAAGGTAATACATAGGCCTACAACTTTTATATGGAGCCCAAGATCTAAAAAAGTCATTTTCAAGTCCAAATTATAGCAACAACAAAAAAGTCCGAATATGTCTTCCAGCACAAGTACTGTTCAGTATTTAGCCCATATTTGAACTTCTAGCAGTCCAAATGAGCTGAAGTTTTTACACAAGAAAGGTGAGACAATTTCCTACAACTTTCATGTTTTCAAGTGGCTCCAATTTTGACGTTATCAATGACATTTTTGGCCGACAAGAGAAGATAAGGATTATCACCAAGTGAAGAGTTGGTCACCCACTCATCAATTAGTCATCAAATCAATAGTTCTCAATTTTGGCCTATAAAAAGAGGCATTTGCCATCCATTTAGGCATCTTGGTATCCATATCAAGATCATGTTCTTGTTTTCTCTCTTTGTATTTTTCTTGTAATGTTTATGCTTAGTTCTAGATCAAGATCATGCTCTTCCTTTCTCTCTTTGTATTTTTTATGCTTTGTTTTCATTAATATTAAGTTTATGCCTTTCATTTCCTTTCCTTTACTTAGTTAACTTTTATGTTCTTATTTTGTTTATCTATTTTGCTTTCTTTCATTATGTCTAGCTAAGTTAGTTATGTCAAGGTGAAAAGGTTACACTAATGGTGTAAGAATAAGTATAGTGTAAACTTAATATGGACTTTAATGTTTGATACTAACATGTTTTATATTTGTTATCTTGTTCACTCTTTAATACTTTGCTTGTTAAATGATTAATCTTGATTTATGTTGTATAACACTTGGTACAACAAATGCTTGGCACTTTCATAGCCCATACTGTATGGTATAACCGACACCTGAGCTATGAAAGGAACTTGATTTGTTGTTAACATAAGTTATAATCATGAATGCTTAACGAGATTTACAAGTATTATCATTAATCAAATAAGATGACTAATGTAATCATGTTAACAATCTATAATCTGATTGGAACCTCCTTTGTGTGTGGTTTCCAATTGAATAATAAGAGTTTATACTATACTTGTTTGACATACCATTAGTGGAACCTCTAACCTTGACATTTGTTATTATCATTGTTTAATCCTTACATTAATATTCCATCTCCAAGTTCTCATCATCATCTTCTTCTTTTACTACTACTACTACTACTACTACTATAGTTGTTGTTGTTATTGTTGTTATTGTTATTATTGTTGTTATTGCTATTATTATTGTTTATAATTTGTATAATTAACCTCCCTGTGGTTCGACCCCGGTCTTGCCGGGTTATTTATTACTTCTACACTCCTGCACTTGGAAGAAGACATCAAACTTTTAGTCATGTCAGCTAGGGTAAAGGGTGAGCGGTTGGGGGGGTCCTTGTTCTGAACGAAAGATGGAGATGAGAGTGCGGCGACTTAACAGGGAAAGATAGGCTTGTCTGTAGGAAATGAGGATAAAACTACCATAGCAGAGAAAGGCTATAGTTTCTCAAAGGGAGAGTTTCTCTTGTTTTCTTTTCAAAGATAAAGGTTCGAAGGGGGCGGCTTCAAAGAAGATAGATTTTTTAGGGTTTCCTCTTTTCCCTTTTTTTCTCTCAATTCCCCTCTTGAGTAAATTTTTCCCCCCTTCATCTTTTATTTTATTTTATTGCAGACTAGTATTTATATGTAAAATGTTGCTATATTTTCAAACTAGTCCCTCAACTTTTATTTTTCTTTTCTTTTCTTTCTTTTTTTTTTTGTAAATTTTGATTTTTCTTATTTTTTTATTTTTAAAAGTGAGTAATATCAATGTCGACTCAACAAGAAAAATCAATGATTGTAAAATTAACGTGTTAAAATTTGAACATTTTTAAAATATCTTTGAAAATTTAAATTCTTCTGAGATGACATTGAAAATGCTAAAAATGATGCAAATATATTAAAAAATATATTTTTTGGGGTTTTCATTGTTTTTTTCTATTTTAAATTTTTTTCTAAAAATTTATCAAAAATATAGGTCAAAATTTGGGTAGCAATAGAGGCCCTCTCTTTACAATGCTTACGAAGCCAAAATTCCTCAATGTTTTACATAATAAGCTTGTAAAGAAAACAAAAGATCTTCTTAGTTTACTGAGTGATCCACTCAGCCAAGGACTTCGTTTTTTAAAAGAAAATGATCTTATTATTTTGGGTGATCTACCCTTTTAAAGAAAAGTGGTCTATTTTCATGGGCGACTTACCCACAAATACTCATTGTTGTCTATTTTCAGGGACGACAGCCCATACACACTTACGCTGATCTATTTTCATGGGCGACTTGCCCACAAAGACTCACGCTAGTCTATTTTATGGGTGACCTGCCCTTTTGATTGGGTTAACCTGAGATCTCATCTAACGATCTTCTTTAACTGAAATCGATACAAAGATGTGTGTGTGGTCTCATTGTAATGAGTGACCTACCCCCAAAAAAATGATGGTATCATTGTGATGGGTGACCTATTTAGATGAAAATTAATGGTCTCATTATGATGGATGACCTACCCACATGGAAGAAGATGGTCTCATTATGATGGGTGACCTACCTAGAAAACAAATGGTCTTATTATGATGGGCGACCTACCCAGATGATCAAAATATGAATTGGTCTCTTTGTTATGGGTGACCTATCCAAGTAGAAAAATGATGGTCTCATTATGATGGGTAACCTACTCAAATGCAATATGATGGTCTCATTAGTATAGGTAATCTACCAAGAAGAAATGATAATGGTCTTAGTATGATATGTGACCTACCTAGGTGGAAAAAATATGGTCTCATTGTGATGAGTGACCTACCCAAATGCAAGATGATGGCTGACACGACGAAAAGATTGATGTCTTCTCCCAAGTGCAGGAGTGTCGAAGTAATAAATAACCCGGCAAGACCGGGGTCGAACCACAGGGAGGTTAATTGTACAAATTATAAACAACAATTATAAAACAACAATAACAACAACAGTAATAATAATAATAATAATAATAATAATAATAATAATAATAATAATAATAGTAGTAGTATTAATAGTAATAATAATAATAATAATAATAATAATAATAATAAAGAAAGAGAAGAAGAAGAGAAGAAGATGATGAGAACTTGGAGATGGAATATTAATGTAAGGATTAAACAATAATAATAACAAATGTCAAGGTTAGAGGTTTCACTAATGGTATATCAAACAAGTATAGTATAAACTCTTATTATTGAATTGGAAACCACACACAAAGGAGGTTCCAATCAGATTATATATTGTTAACATGATTACATTAGTCATCTTATTCAATTAATGCTAATACTTGTAAATCTCGTCAAGCATTCATGATTATAACTTATGTTAACAACAAATCAAGTTCCTTTCATAGCTCAGGTGTCGGTTATACCATACATTATGGGCTATGAAAGTGCCAAGCATTTGTTGTACCAAGTGTTATACAACATAAATCAAGATTAGTCATTTAACAAGCAAAGGATTAAAGAGTGAACAAGATAACAAATATAAAACATGTTAGTATCAAACATTAAAGTCCATATTAAGTTTACATTATACTTACTCTCACACCATTAGTGTAACCTTTTCACCTTGACATACTTGACTTAGCTAGACATAATGAAAGAAAGAAAAATAGATAAACAAAATAACAACATAAAAGTTAACTAAGTAAAGGAAAGGAAATGAAAGGCATAAACTTGATATTAATGAAAGTAAAGCACAAACATTACAAAAAATACAAAGAGAGAAAAGAAGAACATGATCTTGATCTGGAAACCAAGATGCCTAAATGCATGGCAAATGCCTCCTTTTATAGGCCAAAATTGGGAACTATTGATTTGATGACTAATTGATAAGTGGGTGGCCAACTTTTGACTTGGTGACAATCCTTATCTTCTCTTGTCTGCCCAAAACGTCATTGATAACGTCAAAACTGGAGCCAGTTGCAAACATGAAAGTTGTAGGCAATTGTCTCCGCTTTCTTGTGTAAAAACTTCAGCTCATTTGGACTTCTAGAACTCCAGATATGGCCAACATACCGAACAGTGCTCGGGCTGGAAGACAGATTCGGGCTTCTTTGTTGTTGCTACAATTTGGACTAGATAATGGCCTTTTTAGATCTTGGGCTCCATATAAAAGTTGTAGGCCTATGTCTTACCTTTCCATCCATATAAATTGGACCTAAATCTAAGATCTGTAGCTCCAGATATAACCCAATTACCGAACAGTGTTCCGGTTTGGATTGCACCGACATCTCTTTTCTAAGTTTGACCATCTCTTTATCCTTGCAATTCAAGTTCTTCAAGTCATCAATCAATCCTTTCATTTATGTGATAGGCCTGCATTAAAAATAGACATTTACCACAAATTAAAGGTATCTTATATTATTAGATATATTATTATAAAACATGCTTTGGTTAAGGAGTTATTGATACTTCAAGTGCAAAATGATGATATAAAACCATGATAAAAATGCACTTTTAAGTACTAATCAATGGCCTCATTATAATGGATGACCTACCCAAGTAAAAGATAATGGTCTCATTAGGTGACCTACCCAAGTGGAAAAAATATTGTCTCATTGTTATGGGTGACATACCCAAATGAAAGATAATGGTCTCATTATGATGGGTGACCTACCTAAGTGGAAAAAATATGGTCTCATTGTGATGGGTGACCTACTCAAATGAAAGGTGATGGTCTTATTATGATGGGTGACCTATCCAAATAAAAGATAATGGTTTTATTATGATGGGTGACCTACCCAAGTGGAAGATAATGGTCTTATTATGATAGTGACCTACCCAAGTGAAAAAAATATGGTCTTATTGTGATGGGTGACCTACCCAAATGGAAGATAATGGTCTCATTATAATGGGTGGCCTACCCAAGTGGAAAAAATATAGTTTCATTGTGATGGATGACCTACTTAAATGCAAGATAATGGTCTCGTTATAATGGGAGACCTACCCAAATAAAAGATGATGGTCTTTTTATGATGGGTGACCTACCAAATAAAAGATGATGGTCTCATTATGATGAGTGACCTACCCAAGTGAAAGATAAAAGGTGGTATCATTATAATGAGTGACTTATCCAAATAATTAACAAAAAGCAGTCTCATTATAATAGGTGGCCTGCCCAAATAAAAAACATGGAGAATGGTCTTATTGTTATGGGTGACCTGCCTAGAAAAATATGATGGTTTTATTATAATAGGTGACCTACCGAGATGGAAGATGATAGTCTCATTATGATGGGTAACCTACCTAAATGCAAGATGATCAAAATGTGAATTGGTCTCATTGATATGGGTGACCTACTCAAATGGAAGATAGTTTCATTATAATGGGTGAACTACCCAAATGGAAGATAATAGTCTCATTATGATAGGTGACCTACCCAAATGGAAGATAATATTCTCATTATGATAGGTGACCTACTCAAATAGAAGGTGATGGTCTCATTATGATGGGTGACCTACCCAAATGAAAGATGAAAGTTGGTCTTATTATTATAGGCGACCTACCTAAATGATAAAATATAACTTACCTAGCAAAAAGACTTGGCTGGAGAAGTCTTGACAGGATAAGGCTGACAAACTTGACGCTTCCTAATTGCAAGGTTGACTTGAAAACTCCTCTTGATGACAGGGTTAATCTTCTTGTTTCTTTAGGATTCTTTTATTGGTAGGGTTTATCTCATTTCTTCTCGTTCCAGGATCTAAACTGATTCTTTATTATCATTAACTCAATGATTCTTTCTTTGTCCACAATCTTGCTGGACTTCATTGAAGATCATTCTGTAACAAATCACAAGTATATGTAATGCTTTGAGGTTAGATGACATGTATGCATCCTTACCTGATTTGAAATATAGGTCCCCCTCTCTTTGATGCTTCATCGTTATAAGGTGCCTTTGTTTGCATTCCAAAACCTTCTTTGTTCTTTCGATGCATTGGCTCATTTATGTGCTAGCCATCACTCAATTGTAAATGCAGTGCCTATCTTGGGTTATCCCCAAGTATGGTGTTACTTGATTCATCATGAAGGATTTTCTCTCCTAGATTCTTCTGAGAATTATCCCCTGATTAGTTGTGTGCATCATGCCAACACCCATTAATATTGTCAACTAGTCATGAAATTGCCTTTAGTTGAAGCAATACTTTTCAAGTATATGTTATCATCAACCTTCTTGGAAACTATCAAGTCATCTAAGCATGCATTCCATAGCTTGTTGTAAAAGGCTCATCATTGTATGCTCAATATTCTTCACAATAAGTTCTTTTTAGCCCGTCTAATCAGATTGTGAAAAGGAATGTATTAGAATTATTAGTGATCCATTTATCACCCATATTCATGCAAATAAGTGTGCCTTTGAGCTTCAAAACAAATGGTCTCATAGTCAATCTTGGTGGTGTGCCTTTTTTTGATAATCATTTGAATGTAAGTACACAATAACATTTATTGGGAATCATAACCATGTTTCAGAGGATAACCCAAGATGAAAATGTCCTTCAGATGCAATGTTGCTCATCAAGTGCTGCTGAAATTCAGTAGATCCTAAACTGTCAACATTGCCCCCAGCAATGATTTGAATGCTTGTCATCTGTTGATACTCAAGAAGTTTTTTCTTTGTCATTGTCAGATGCTAAACATAACTTTAATGGACTTTGATGACTCATCATTTGAGTTTTTCTTTACCCCTAGCTGATCTGAATACTACTTGTTTTCCTTCTCAGGATCTACTGTATTACCCTTGGGTAGTTAACTTTTCGAGGAGTATTGAGAAGTGTTGATGTCATTTTTGTTAGGTATTTTGCAAAATCAATCGATGTTTTTATTTGACGACATTTCTTGAATCAAATCTCATATTTCAAAGGTCATGTCTATTCAAGTCTAATTGTTGAAATAAAATTAGAGAGATGTTTATTTTTTTAAAAAAAATATTTTTGAAATTCAAGCTTATTTGGTTAAAGACCCAACACATACTATTCAATATAGTTCTTTGATTGTCTTATATTTTGAAAACATAAATGACCCCTTGTAAGATTAAAATGACTTTTTTATGGTTCTTTGTGTTAGTTTTAATCATTGATTTTGGGTATATCTTTTGATGGTCTACGATGAGGTGACCTTCTATAAGTTTCAAGGAAAACAAAAGGCTCAAGTTAAAACTTAAGGATTCATCAAGAAAGATTTTTTTTCTTTTTTAGCACCTATTTTATCAGCTTGTATAATAATCAATAACTTGATTCATGAAGTCATGAAACTTATTAAAAAGCTCTTCAAGTTTTGAGAGCGCCATTTATCGGTTCAGATTGCTTACTTGATTAAAAAGGGCTTTTTACAGCACGTAATGCAAGCTATGGTTCATGGCTATGAAAGAAAGGAATTTTTAGGATTGTTGGAAACCTTTTAATAGCTAGGTAATCATGGTAGTGTATAGAAACATGTAGCATCGTCATTACCAACGTGTGGAATCACATGTCGTCTCTATTGGACTAGAACCTGATGAATCAAAAGCTCCTCTGTCTCCTCTTTGATTTCTCATTAGCATTGCAGCAAACATACACTTGTAAAGGGAGTCTCTATTAAAGTTTCAATCTTTTTCATGTTTTTCAATTTAAGTAAGTCTCTTCTCTCTATTTTTACATTTTAAAGCTAACACTGATGGGAGAAAATTATATATGATCTAAAACTACTGCATCCCTTCTTAGATTTTTTTACTTATAGAGTTATGAATAGATTTCTATAGAGAGAGCTCTGTCACATAAAAGTTCAATGTCTAATCATGTTTTTTTTTCCAACATCTTGTGCTGCTGAACTAAAATTGAGTTCACAGTGTGGGTAACTTCAAAGAATACTAATGCACCATGCACAGATGGCTAGCAGCTATTTGATGCCATTGGAAGATGTGGAGGCGATGAACAATTAACAATGCAACTAAATAAGAACGGAGGTTGTTATTAGTTGATGACTGAAGGCATTGCTGTCATTGTTCATGACTGAAAAGAAAAGGTGCTGCTTCAATGGAATGTGGACAAATAGTGTTCCCACATAAGACTATATAGACTTCCCTTTCCATTTGATGCTCAACATTTGTTCAAGCAAATCTGAGTCTATCTACTTCACCTTGATGCTTTTAACTTTCTTTAGACCATGAGCCTCTCTCTAACCCCTTTCTTTATTATCCATCCTTTTTAGTCTAGTGTAGTAAACCTCAGATGAGGGAACCTATTTTTCATCCAGGTACAATGCATGATAAATGTATGACATGTAATCTATATGATGAACTTGCTCATCGAGGGATGATATATGGTCATAATTCTTGTTGATGAAACAACAATTTTTATTCTTGTTGAAATTCTACAATAGAAATTTCTTGAGTGATGACCATTATATCCCTTATACATCCTGAATTTAAGATGTTTTAAGAAGGGCTTGCTCAGATGCAAAACAATATGTATGGAGCATACATCCTAAAGGCAGGTTTTAATCTTTTTATGTGAGATAAATGATAGGTTTACTACTTAGTCTCTAAAAAGAGTTTCTTGTTGTCCTAGTGATCACCCTCATAAAGGCAATATAAGGGCTCAAGAGACAATGAAATGACACGTATACCAATCACCAATAATCTAGGCACTCAATGAAGAGTTGAGGTTTACACAAACTTAAACTTTGACTAAAAGTCGTAAGGTAAGCTACTAGTCCCCCACCTAACCTAAAGCTTGTGTGTGCTTTTAAAAATGAAAACATGTGATGCATGAGAGAATTCTATACAATGTATGAATAAAACAAAAATAAAACAAAACACCAAAAAACTATTTAACACATCAAAAACACAAAGCTTGGTCCGATAATGTTGAAAATAATATATGTCCTTAGTGGAGTCGTCATTCTGTCGCACGTCACCCGCGTTGCGTCGATGGCAATTTTTCATTTGTTTGCTTGATTTGGTTTTTGAGAGTTGCCACCTGCTATTTGATTGAGGGTTACTAGAAAACCTAAATGTATTAGTCGTTGTCAGATATTCAAGGGTAAGGGACTAGTTATGGCTAGGAAAGGTATTAATACCCCTAACACACCCTACTTGAGATAAGTTGCTTTGTAATTTGATATGATTTAAAAAAATATTAGTCAAATTCTAAGATTTTAATAAGTCAGTTCTTAAATCCCAAAATATATATGTAGAAATATGTTCTTATATTTTCATAGAAAATACAACATGATTTTATTTATCCTTGGGATATTTGACCATACACAAATTAAAACATTTAATTATTTTTCCTTTCTTTTTTATTTTATAATTCAGAAATATACATAATGAAAAGTATAGTCACGTACACATCCATTCTCATTATGTTTTTTTTTTCACCCACATTTACATGTTCACAAAATAATATAAATTAAACAAAAAAACTAAATTGAAATACATGTTCTAAAATGTAAAAATTACAAAACAGACCCCTAAAAATCCAGGAATTGCAGAGGAGGCCTTCTGGAACTGCAAGGACAGTGATGGTGGGTCTTCTCCACGCGCCATCGCGACTGGTAGTGCATGGGTTCACGTGCCGCCGTGAAATCCAGAGAGCGAGGGGGAGATCTGTAATGGCTTCCTCTCTTCTTCACCTTCCTATCCACTATAAGCATCGTCGTTACCTGCAAAACACCCAAAACACAACAAGCAAGTTTGTTATAGCTTTCTTTCTTTGTTTTTAGATTGACTTCTCTTCCTTCCCTTTTTTTCTGATTTGCTTCTCTCTCTGCAAATCTTTTTTTTTCCTCTTCTTCTGTTTTAGGTAGTCGGTGGCATAACCAAAGGACTACTGGCGAATGGGTTCATGTCACGTCTGTGCAACTCCTGGCGGCCTTTTCGGATCTTGGTGAGGATGAAGGCCTATAGCCCATTAAGTGGCGTTCGCAATGGCTAAGAGAGAGGTCGGTCAAATCTGGAGACAACGATGATAAGGAAGAGAGTCAGGGCTATCTTGTGGGTCTGTAGGGGATGTAGCTACTGATGGCAAAGACCGGCTGAAAGGAGAGTGAGGGGGTGGCCTTGACTGGTCCGTGGAGAAAACCAGAGGAAAAGGGGGAAAGCTTTGGCTCTCTGGTTTTGTTTTTGGCCATGGGAAGGAAGAAAAACCCTAAGATGGAAGGGGCGGTCACCATGTTGATGACTAGGAGAGGAAAATCAGGTGTAGGCTAGGGTAAAGGTGAGCGACGGGGCGTCCTTATTCTGCAGGGAAGATAGAGATGGGAGTGCGGCAGTTTAACAGGGAAATAGAGGCTTGTCTGTAGGAAATGGGGAGAAGACTGCCATGGTAGAGAGTGGCTCTACCTTCTTAAAGGGAGAGTTTATCTAGTTTTCTTTTCAAAGACCAAGGGTTGAAAGGGGGCGGCTTTAGAGAAGATAGATTTTTTAGGGTTTTCTCTTTTCCCTTTTTTTTTCTCTTAATCCCCCCCCCAATACATTTTCTCTCCCTTCACATTTTTTTACTGTAGACTAGTATTTATAGGCAAAATATTGCTATATTTTCAAACTAGTCCCTCAATTTTTCATTTTCTTTTCTTTTCTTTCTTTTTTTTTGTTTATTTTTATTTTTCTTATTTTTTTTATTTTTGAAAGTGAGCAATATCAATGTCGACTCAATAAAAAAAATTGGTGATTGTAAAATTAACGTGTTAAAAGTTGAATGTGTTCAAAATACCTTTGAAAATTTAAATTTTTCTGATATAATATTGAAAATGCTAAAAACAATGCAAATATATAAAAAAAAATATTTTTTGAGGTTTTCACTATTTTTTTGCTATTTTTTATTTTTTCTGAAAATTTATAAAAAATATAGGTCAAAATTTGGATAGAGACACTTTTAATAAATAAAACTAGATAAATATTATTTAACACAAATAATATAACTTCGGCAATTAAGATGACCTAAGAGTTTACATGACTTAATATTAACTAGATAAATATTATTTAACACAAATAATATAACTTCGGCAATTAAAATGACCTATGAGTTTACATGACTTAATATTCAGTAAGCCACATGATTTGGATGCAAAGCCGCCTGAAAAATATCCATGCATGGCTGCCATAAATTGACTGAATACATAAATATATAGATAGACACGCTCATTTTTATTTTTATTTCTTGGGGCCTTAAACTGAGCAGCCATTCGTCTAGAAAAGATTTAACCACTTCAAAATCAGCCTCGACTGTATATATTTTCGTGGAAGTGCATATGCTATTTAAGTATTCGCCATGCATAAGCAGCTGGCAAGATCACTGGCGATATTATACATCAATCTGATCATAGGAGGCGATGCATTTTCAGCTTTTGCCCAGCTGTTACTGCTTTTGCTCCATGCTTTCATCAACCTTAGGCCTGGTATTCATGAGGACCTGCATGCAAGAAGAGAACAAATGCGTATTGATGATCAGCAGGTAAATTAAATGGCATGCATGGCAACTTTAGTAATTAATTTGTAAGAGATCATCATCACTTCATGATCACCTTCCGAAGCATGGTGTTTTCATTGGTCAAGGTGGAAATCTTCTCCTCTAATTTGGTATTCATTTCCTGCAATTCTTTGGCTCTTGATTCCAAGTCATTGACGTAAACCTTCTTCCTTTCTCGAGCTTGTTGGGCTGAGACCCTGTTCCTTAGCAATCTGCTACATACAGAAGAAGTCATATACATGCATTCATACGTGCGTGCGTGTGAAGACAGTAAGGGAGATCCCATGATCCAAGCATTACAAATTAAGAATGAGATCTTGATTATGGAAAATTAAGATTATTTCTAAATAATTAGATTATTCTATTACATCAGTTTCCCAACCTGGTGTTTGGAAAATTCCAGCGTAATACTTGGTCTATGGTTTTTTATTGTGTTAGCAGGAGTATATGGCTTATGAGGAACAAGATAATCTTCGATGATGAAACTATGATTTGCGAATATAGTTTCTTCTTAATTCTTTATTATCTCTCGAATTGGTTCAAGTCTGAATATAAATTCTTCACGGCTCTATTGACACTGCTTTAATTATGGAACCTAAAAGTATTATAGCTTGATCTAAATCAAGGCTTTAAGTGTGGCATACCAGCTCCTTCAATTTTGATGATCTTTTTCGATTATGAATCTGTTGATTTTCTTTCTCTTTTCTTTTGTGTTTGCTTTTTGTTTTTGTGATTCTTTTTTCTTTTCTTTTATACTTTTTTTCTGTGTATCTTGTTTTTGGTTACCTTCTAGTTAGTCTTTTCAATATATCAACTTTTTTTTAAAAAAAAAAAAAAGATGACTAACCTCCTACACTGTTAGCCGTGTATATTGAATTTAAATTTAATTTATTATTTTTTTAATTTTTTTTATCATTTAACATTTAATTAATTCTAAATTAATTTTAATTTGTTTTTGTATGAATTTAGCACAACCTCAAATAATCATTTAGATATTTGGTTTGTATTATATTTTACAAGCATTTGGTTTTGTTATTATATAATTAAATGAAAAATAGTTAAACAAAACATGGATGACTAACGTCCTACACTATGAAGGGGTCCTCTCTCTCTCTCTTTCTTTTTTTTTTTAATTTCATCCTTTAATATTAGATTTGAATTTATTTTTATTTTTTTAATTTTATCATTTATCATTTAATTAATTTTGAATTAATTTTAACTTGTTTTTTATGAGTTTATCACAACCTTAAATAATCATTCGGACATTTGGTTTGTATTACATTTTATGAGCGTCTAGATTTTTTATCATATAATTAATTGAAAAATAGATAAAAAAAAAAAAACAAAGTTATTAAACTTAGTGGAATCCATGTCCTAGATTATAGGTTTAGCGGGTTAAGCAGCGAAATCCAGATAATCCAACATTTCATCATCTTAATATTAAAAAATATCTTCTTATATTTATTTTTAAAAAAACAAACTACACTTTTTACAGATCGTTTGAATTGTTATTACCAATTTAATTGAATTATGTCAAGACAACTCCTAAACAGTTTACTTTTAAACCCGGAATAGGTAAAAATGTAAATCGATAGGTTTCAAAGTTGATTTCTTAAATCAAATTTAATAATAATATCAAATGGTTCTATGTAACTTAGAAATTTTAGGTTTTAACTTACTTGCTTTGCTATGATATGAAGAGTGAAGCTATTTTTTTTTCATTTCTCCTTCAATGTTTGATGGAGTTTGAATTGATATTTATATTTCATTTTTGTTTATTTTCTATTAAGTTATCATTATTTCAAATAACATTTTGATATTTGATTTGTGCTCAATTTTATAAACATCTATTTTGCATATCATATAATTAAGTAAAAAAAATTTTAAAAAAAAAATATCAAACCTAATAGAGTTAAGAATTTAGGTTGCATGTTTGATGGGTTAAACAACAAAGATTTCATTTAGATCATGTTATGACAACTTTCACACAGTTTAATTTTAAATTTATACTCGATAAGGAGTCAAGTTGTCAAATTTTCAAATTAATTTGTTAAGTTATGTTTAATAATAATAACAAATAGTTTTTTGTAACGTGCTTGTTCAAAAAAAATATTGATCTGACCCCACATATACATACTACAGACAACGTGTATATATATATATATATATATATATATATATTTGTGGTAACATTTTTAATCGTTTACAATAAATTCAATAACAGAAATGGAAATTAGATGTTGATTCTGAACATTAAATAACATTTAACAAGTGCGTTAAGCTAATCTATATGCATAACAAAAAAGAAATAACAACATCATATTTAAACTATGTATGTAGGACTCACCTCTTGAGCCTTCTATATTCTTTGTCAACAGGGTTTCGTCCTCTATGGCGTTTATTACTCCCTGCTGCTGCTGATGCCGCTGCGGCGGCGGATTGAACCTCTGGATTATTAGAATTAATGTTCTTATTATTGTAAGTAGTAGTATTATTACCACCACCAGCAGCAGCAGCAGACTCCGCCGGTGGTCGAGCTTCTACATCCGGAACCGTGAAAAGATCTTCATCACTGTCTTCATGATCTGGACCATATTAATTAATTAGTAACATCATTATAATTACTATAATGACTTCCCACGAGCACTAGGCCAAGCAGACTATATATGTGTATATCATTTCATGTGTGTGTGTGTGTATAATTACTCCAGCTAGCTAGAGTCCTGTCTGCTGGGTGGATCTACGGACAACGCACCTACTAATTTGTTTTTGTGGGGTGAAACGAGATTGTCACTTGTACTACCAGTACTTCTCCTGATCCTCCAAGAAGAGGAAGAAGAAGAGGTAGCGGGAGCACTAGTGCCCTCCACCTGATGGTCGTCGTCGTCATCGTCTTCGTCATCGTCGTCGTCAAGCAATTGCTTCTTATGATCATGAGGGTACCTCTTGTTGAATTCACCAATATCCATTATCTTCTCTTCAATTACACGATTTGAGCTGATTATCTACCTCCAAGTACAGCTACGATGCCAATGCTAAAACTGTCTCCTAATGGATCATGATCTGACTCTGAATGTGTGTTTTTGTAACAGTTGTCCATGTCCATACCATCTATCCTTTCCTTTTTGGAAGACCTGGTTTAAAGCTTCTGGTTCATGAACGACCACGTTGATGCATGCACAGCCGCCCGCACCCCCTTCTCTTCCTGTCTCTTTCTCTCTCTCCCTCTCTGCCCATTACCTCATATATAAATACTAGCTATCTAACCGTTATTTGTTTTTCTAAGAAAATAATATAGGGTATATACATTATTTTGGCGTGCTTTTTGTGTATAAAAATTTAAACTGTAAACTGAAAAGTGTAAATATTTAAATAAAAAAATTGATATTTATCTATATAAAAAAATATTAAACAATAATTAAAAGAGAAATTAAATACTACTAGATTTAATAGTTTTATCAATAGGCTCATAGACAATTAATCCATCAAAAAAACTCTCACTACTAATTTATAGTTTGTTGGTAAAAAATATACTGATGGATTTATAAATATACAAAACATGCCAAAAAAAAATACTCGTTTTATTCTGTTGCTATCTTATTGGTAAATTTAATATATCACCTATAAAAAAATCATATCATATGTAATGTTATCAATGTTTTTATTTGTGTATTGATATATTCATTGATAAATATAATATATCACTAACATAATATCATCTATAATTTTATTGGTAAGTTGATAATAGCAG
The DNA here is from genome assembly GCF_000495115.2 of Populus euphratica. Classification (NCBI taxonomy): domain Eukaryota; kingdom Viridiplantae; phylum Streptophyta; class Magnoliopsida; order Malpighiales; family Salicaceae; genus Populus; species Populus euphratica. The sequence continues at coordinate 342,205 of NW_011500039.1, read as the reverse complement.
TAGCATTTACAATAATTCTTTGATAACTCTCTTTGGAATATATCGATAAAGTTTTTCATAGGAGTAAGCAAAAAAAACCGAAAGACCAATTCAACCAAGAAAATAAAAAAAAATTGAAAAAATCAAACTATAAAAACAAACCAATTAAATAGATTATAATTTTTTAAAAATCAACTGGTTTTGTTCAGTTTTATAAACCTGAAGTTGAAAAAACTAAATCAAGCCCAAAAAAAAAAACCAAAAAAAACTCAACTTAAACCAGAGAAAATTGAGCTAAACCAAAACCAGTCAATTTGAACTAGTTTTTGTTTTAAAATAACCGAATCACATTGAAACTGGTTGGTTTGAACCGGTTTGGTTATTTTTTTATAAAAACTGAATTGAATCGAAAATGATCATCCTTAATTATTCATTTGATAACCCTGTCAGTAATATTTTAAAAATATATTTTAAAAAATATATTGAACAGAAGTAGAAAAATAATTAAAATAATATAAAAATCAGATATCTATTATAAATTTAAATATTTACACGTTAAAATGCAATAAATCTAAAATAGAATTGGCATTAAAGGAGGAGTAATCTAGTCATTGTTGGGATTGTAAAGTTGATTAAGGGATGCATATATATCACTCATCTATGATTTCATATACATTATCAATCGATGGAGTTCTTCATAATCAACAGTAAGTCATTTAAATTTTTCATTAAGATGGGCTATTCAAGTCTATACTTGTTGATCTAACATTGCTGCGAACTCCAAAGTTTGAGTGCTCATAATCGATTATAAGCATCCAACAGTCGAAACACTATAAACAATTTTCAAGTTTTTGGTTGTAGTATTACGGGCTTGATGGGTTTCTAATCGATGAACTCTATTACTTGGGGTAAAGATTCACTCATGCGAATAATTTTAGTATTTTGAATTTATTATCAGCTCATGTATTGAAATCAGTTTTTATGAAATAGATTTATGTTGGTGCCCTGGCAAGGTTCACCTATCTTGGAAGGCGGAAGGGTATTTTCCAACTTGTATATTGTGGTGAAAAATATTCTCAATTAAAATTGATGAATATTTAGATAAAATTCTGATAATTTTCTAGTCAATTATGATATTTAAATACCAGCTTTCTTGGAGGTTTAGCGTTTCTACCACAATACTGACTATCATTACCCAATTTTGATTTTTCATAATAATAATAATTTTGAGAATATAACCCTAATTAGGCATGCACATTCATTCAAAACTACATGTAGATAGATGAATTGGGGTTTCATAAAAAAAAAACATTTAAAAATAATTTGAGAATTTAGTCAAGACAACACAAATTGAAAGTTTGGATAACTAATAAAGATGAAATTATAAAGTTAGAAGTCAAATTGGCCAAAAATTGAAAGAATTAATAATTTTAGGGACTTAATTAAAATTTGAATTAGTTTAATTGATATAATCAAAGGTTTAATTGGAGAAATATCAAAGTTCAGGGTCAATTTGGGTCAAAATTACAAGAAATAAAATTCCAATGACCAAAATGAATAGGCACCAATACTATAATGGGGTTAATTGATTTTACAAGAGGTAATTTTGAAAGAATGAAAAGTTTGAGAAGTCAATTAAGAACTGAATTGAAGAAATTCAAATATAGGGATTATTTTGTAAATAACACAAAAATCAAAGGGTCTAATTACATATATTCAAGGGTGAAATTAAAAAAAAAAAAGATTTTCAAAAGTATGGACTTGATTGCAACTCATTAGAATTATAGGGGGCAAATTGAAGATAATCATTTCAATCAAAAAACAATATTGTTTCTAAATTAACTATTCATCCCCTTCTTCCTCTTTCAAGGGAAGATCGGTTCAACAAAAAACACATCAAAACTGCATTAAATCTAATTCAAATCGTAGATCAGATTTGTCTACCATAAAGCCTACTAGTTGTCTTAGTTTCTATCAATCATACGATGTTTTTCCAATGTAAAAATCGTTCGTCTCCAATAATCTTATAATGGCAGGATTGTTGGTGCCCTATTTTCATTAAACATGGATGGATTTGAGCCATGTTTATCCTTATTCTAGGATTGTTATCCTGGGAGTGATAATACGAACTGTAATGGTATTCTTTTGTTTTTTAACCATGTAAAAGTAGAGGGAACAAAGCGCAAAAGAGGATAGAGAACAAATGAGAGAAAGACTAGAGAGAGGAGAAGAGAGAGACAAAAAAAAAAACACAACTAAAGAAAAAGAGAGAAACAAAGGGAGATTATTGTAAAAGAGGCAATCTAACCAACCATATGGACATCATCGACTTCATCTCCTACACCAAGTAAGCCTCTCTTTTCCCGCATAAAACTATTATAATAACCATTTTTATTTTATATTGACCTGGATCAACTCGAGTTGATCCTCCTAACATGTTACATAGGCCTTATCCCAGATCAACCATCAAGTCAGGTTTTTTAAATTATGATAATAACTTTTTCTGTTTTTATATTTACCTAGACCAATGGTCAATCTGACTCGTGACTTGGATATTGTCTCAGATGAACTCTCAAATTGGATTTTAAAACTATTATAATAATTATTTTTATTTTTAACTGACTCGAATTAATCTAAGTTAATTTGATCCGTTAATTGAGCCTTGACCAGTAACTTGGATTTTACTCCAGATCGACCTCTTGAGTTGAGTTTTAAAGCTATAATAATAATCATTTATATTCTTCCATGTTTTGGTTATATAATTTTGGAATTGAGAGTTTTTTACAATAATATTTTAAAAATAAAAAATATAAAAATTTATTTTAAAATTATTTCAAAAATAAATTTATTTTTATATATCTATTTCTATCTTTTTAACCAAATATATTTATATTTTTATTATCTCTAATTTTATTTTTATTTTTTTAATCCGAGGACAACAACATGTACGATAAAATCTCTACAAAACTTTCTACTCTTTTTAAAGGAAAAGGTTTCAATGTTATACATGGCCATCTACAGGCCTAGAACTATAAAAACAAGGCCAGCTTCTAA